>NC_135229.1:12093743-12146243 GCF_052324685.1 Brachyhypopomus gauderio
TTAAAGTTGAATTTTAAAATCTCAAAAAAAGGACTAAATTTTGTCAATCTCAAAATCTCAAAAAAAAGGACTAAATTTTGTCAAATACAAATACAAATACAAATAAGCTTAATTTCAGTATAAATTTTTAACAAGTTAATTGCAAAAGAGACTGTGTGGTCTCAGTACTACCACTATTAAATTAATAAGCCATGTTCATTTTATTCATTTGTTATAGTCTAAACGCCTCCGATAAACTCGATTCAGTTAATTTAGAAGCGGCTATTTAGAATGTATCTTTTTTATATTCAATTTATATTTATATAGTTTGTTTATTTATTTATTCATACATGGCTACGCACCAGTGATTTGTTCTTTATGCTCATGTAACGATTAAATTGTCTTATATAAATGTATAATTTTGATTAAAAATGCAATTATCACTTTGCGCCCTTATCAGTTAATACATGAGACGCGTCCAGGCAGCAGGATGTAATTCTGACCTGCGAACACTGATGAGTTCTTTCCCTTTGCATTTAGAAACGTTGTGTTTAATTAAAAAAAAAAGAGGAATCGCCCTCCTATCGTTGTTATCGATAAGACACACTGGAGCGTTTGCTCAGTTAATGACTCAGGTTAAGCCTTATTAGCGCTCTCTGGGTGGAGCCCGGTGTGGGGGACGTGTAGGAATCACCTCCGCCACTTCAGCTCATTCACACTCGGGATAGTCATCCTCGTGCACGCCCTGCCCACGGCGCGAGATCGTCCTCGTGCAGGTCCCAGAGGCGCGAGCAGACCGGATAGAAGCGCGAGCGCTGCCAAACATTTATGGAAGTGCGAGCAGGTAAGAACTAAACTGGCTCCTCGAGCGCTTTTTTTTCTCCCCCCTTTGCGCCTCTCAAACAGGATGTGCGAATATCTGTCCGTAAAAGAAAAGATGACTTGTATCGTTTGGTCTCCTCCTCTCCACACTGGTCAGTTGTTTGGATCGATGGTGAACCCCTGATAACGGGGAGTCGGAAAGTTCAACATGTGTCCGACTTTCCCCCTTTCAAACTGTTTAATCAATTCTGATACAGATAAAGAACTGCTGAACAAGTTCATCTTGAAAGAGAGAGAGAGAGAGAGAGAGAGAGAGAGAGAGAGAGAGAGGATGAGGCGAGAGAGAGAGAGAGAGAGAGAGAGAGAGAGAGGACAGAAGGTCACAGAGAAGGAGATGTTCTGTGTCACTGCAGTGGCCCAACTCGGAATATTCACAATACAATAATATTCGACGAAGAAACTGCGATTTATCATCGAGTAATCGTAACCTAAATAACAATTTAACTGTTAGTCTACCCCGCTAGACTCTTCTCTTTTCTCTTTTTTTCATACTCTTTAATATAATAACTCTAAAACTCTTACGTCGCTGTCCGGGGTTTGACGTGTTTGACACCGCGTTATCACCTGAGGTTCGCGCGAGCGTGCGCGCGTCTCTGCGCGCGACGCAGCTCTGGGTCAGACAGCGTGTTACCTGCACCTAGAATTATCATCATTTTAGACTCGATTTAGACTCGAGTCTAATGCTCTCCTCAACTTGACAAGGACGTTATTTCACCAAACCACGCAGATGCGATTTCCTAAAGTAAAGTAATTTACAAACTATAGATCAAACTATATAAATATATATATATATATATATATATATATATATATATATATATATATTATATATATATATATATATATATATATATATAGTTTGATCTATAGTTTGTTGATAACTCGCGAGACATAGTCTCCACAGCTTGTTTACGTGTGAAAGCTCACTGGGACTAGTAAACATGTACTTGATTTTGAGCTGTACTTGATTTTGAGCTGTAGCATCAGTGCTCCTTCTAACCTTCTAACATCAGACACTGTTTTAGATTTCCTCTCAATTTATGCTGCGGTGTAATGAACTTGTGCAGATGGAATAAACTCGGCTTTCTACTGTCTTGTTCGGACCCGTGACATACGGGTGAAGTATTGTCCGCTAAAATATTAGAGCTTTGTGTAAATGTGAAAACACCACTGAAGTCGGATCGTTTGTGCTTCAAAGTGAGTAAAAGTAAAAGTTTACTGTGTGTGGGTTCGAGCAGACGGTGGTCCGAACCTTTCCTAGGTTACACGCTCGTGGTTCGGTGGTATCGATCCTCTTCCTCCCCGAGTTGGACACCGTCCACAGATGGCAGGGGTGGGTTGGGCACCCCCCCCCCTCCCAGACGATGCCACAAATCGGAGGGGGCACGCGCTGCAGAGCGCGAGCCGCTTTGCCGAACTTTCTTCACACGTGCGCACGCGCGCGCGCACACACACATTTCATTACCGACTCAACCATTGTGGATTAACTTTCCCAGAACAAAGACCATTTTCCCCGCTCATCCGTTTGCACACACACACACACACACACACACATGCACGCAGACGCGCACGCACGCACGCTCGAACGCAGTGCCAAAGGAAAACGGAATTAGCGCTGTGTAATGCTCGTTTTCAGTCTTCCATTACAGCATGAAGTTTCTCCAGCCTGACACCGGACTTGATACACACTCTTCCCACACCACTGTCCGTGCAGCCCAGGTGTTTATCCACCACGGGGCCCCAGAGAATCACATACTCAGGACCATCTGAAGTTTTTATTGAGATAAAGTTCAGTGGTGTATGTACAAAGAAGGGAAGTGTAGTCTGGGTGTGTCCAGCGCTGTGTGTGTGAGTGTGTGTGTGTGTGTGTGTGTGGGGGGGGGGGGGGGGGTTAAAAATTGAAATGCAAAGAATAGCTTGATATATCTGAATAGCATCTCGAGGTGCCAGAAACACTTTGATCTCAGGATGACCCTAAACAGATGTAGGCAATTGGCCTGAACTGGACAAAAATTCATGATTTGAGGACATATTCTTAATTTCCACACTGGAAACCTATCACTGATAACCCTTTTACTGAGCCAAAGGCAGTCTCTCTCTCTCTTTGTCTCTCTCTCCCTCACCTGTGGCCCAGGAGGTTATAGCAGCAGCCCAGCCGTGAGTTTGATGGCGGCCCTCTGCTAAACCAACGGACCTGCAGGGGCCCTCCGGGGCCCCTTTGTTTAGCTGATCTAGGGCCCTGCAGGCATGCAGGCCACATTAAACCAACTACAGGAGTTAAAAAAAAGAAGCCCCCATTTGAATTTGACTTCAGAGCCAGGAGACCCCTCCCTACCCCTCCACACAGCCCACTCTTTCCTTTATGAGAGAGAGAGAGAGAGAGAGAGAGAGAGAGAGAGAGAGAGAGAGAGAGAGAGGGGTATTATAATGGCAGGAGTTGGTGATGGTGGTACCGGCTCCCTGTCCCACCACACCAGACCGCATGGCAATTTCGAAGAGGAAGCGAACCGTTTGTCTCGCCATCGTTCTCGGATCTTTCTTGCCGTCTCTTCCTCCTGCGGCTGGTTACCGCGCCGGGGCCCGGGGCCCGGTACTGTTCTGCTGTGACGCAGGCCCAGCTGGAGACCAGATTTGGCCCGTGGGCTGCGAGCTGGGTCTGCTCCGGGGGAAGAGGCAGGCCTGGGGGGGGGAGGGAGGGGGCGGTACCGTCGCCTGGAACTCTCGGGTCGTCCGCTGCCAGGAAGTTGTAGGAAGCAAGTGATGTGGTCACATCTTTTGTCACCAGCAGAGTCGGTGTGTGTGTGTGTGTGTTCTTGCGTGCATGTCTCTGATTCTGTATACTGGGGCTGGTCCAGATTGTGCTGTTTCATCTCTCTCTACCTCCTCACCTCCATTCCTAGGGGGCATGTTTTCCGTTTCTTCTCCCCGTTCTCCGGCGCACCACTTCGCCCACGCTCCCATACTGGGTCGCTGGGCGGCAGCAGACTGTGGACGGGCCCCTGCGGGACTTTCCAGAGAGTCTTGCTGTGGCTGGCAGTCCGAGACCATGTGTGTGTGTCCCGTATGGGGTGGCAGCACTCATCGTGCATACAAATCTCAGCTTTGACTCACAGGGCACAAATGGCACAAAAGCTTTAACAGAGAGTGGTGCCCCCTAGAGGTCACTAAGGTTGCATGGGGGGGGGGGGGGGGGGGGGGGGGTTCATCCATCAGCCCCAGCGCTTAGTAAACAGCAACAGGTTATTGAGTCACTGCTGTAGGACATCCTTCCTGCCCAGGAAGAGAGGCAGAATAAAGAGGATCAACACCCCCTCCACCCCCCCTCCCCTCCTCAAACAACCTCCTATCTCTGGGGATCTTTGTCAGTCCAGTCTGAGATCACCTCACTCTCTCTTGTATGATAAGAAGCACTAAGATCTTGTCCCTGTTTGTATCTCAGGGAAACTGAGCAGGAATTAATTGATTGAGTTGGCCGGGCACATTCAGGAAAGAGACTGAAACTGCAAAGATTAGTTTAGTGTGCGTGGTCGAACGTGTGATATATCTGAAGCAGGAGAGAACTGGAAGGGTGGAGACATCTAGAGAGAAGGCGGGGACGGAGGGAGGTGGGCGGAGACAGGGAGGCGGAGCAAGGGAAGCCTTCAACAAGTTACAAACATGCTCGGAGTCCGTCAAACTCAAGGCAGTCGCAGAAGAACACGCTCACCATCTGGACTAGCAGTGGGACGGGGAGAGGATTAGAGATCTGCACCTGTCCCACACACACTCTCTCTCCAACACACACACACACTCACGGGGGAGACTAGGAGTCTCTATGTGTGGCTGGAATCAAAGTCTGTCGGTGAGTGAAACTGCTTGGCTTCGTTCTGGTGGTTCTGGTCTGTTTTTGCTCTCTCAGAAGAGAGAACGTTGTGGTGTTGTACAACTTGGTTTTACTGACGGCTGGATTATCGTTAGTCTCTTGGGATGGTTTGGTCACAAAATTTGTTCTAGTTTCTGACAGTCAGTTGCTTCTGTATTTAATTTGTAATAGCTTTAGTTGTATAATAATCATTAAGGCAAATTTGACTTTTTCTTTTAGTACTTTCAGTATTTTTAAATTTAAAGAGAGAAACATGTTTGGTTTATAAAAAATGTATATATTAATGTATAAAATAAGTTATTTAGTTCTGAAATTGAAAAGTCAAACTTTGTGAATTTAATATGTAAATGTAGCTTACATTTGAAAGATATTCATTGTTTATATATATATATATATATATATATAAACAAAAACATGCTAAACGTGAACGATAAAATATGTGGGAGAATTTAAATAATTTACATTTTGAATTCAAAACCCTTTAAAAGTCAGAAAGAAAAATACGGTTGCCCAGTTTAGTCGATGTTCAGTTTCTCGGTTTCAATATTAGTTTTGATCTTGCAGCTGTTCTACAGAATTACAGCAAGCTGCAGTATTCTGTCATCTCTTTACTAGTATCATGGAAACAGCTTATAGACAAATACACGCATTCAGTGTTAAAAGTCAGGCATTTCACTTTTAACACACACACACACACACACACATACACAGACAAATATATATACATCAGCTAAATTTCTTACTATATTGACCATCAATTTAAGGCATCAATTAAATTAAGTGTAAAGCTTTAATCATATATGTATACACATGCACTGCAATATTATATATGATTTTATTTAGTATTTTACTATATATATATATATATATATATATATATATATATATATATATATATATATATATATACACACACACACAATTTTATTAATTGTTATTTTATTATTTATTAATAATTATTATTGTATATTGAATAATTGGAGGAATAAGCTGATCTTTGTAATGAAGCATGCTGGTAATGGGACAGAAGTTCAGTGGAATGTGGACCGGTGGTTCCTGTCCTCTTTGGCTCAGGCTGTGTGTGGGACCCACTTGGGTGGGAAGCGTTTGAAGGTTATTTGTGCTTCTGTTGCCCCCCTATGGAAAAAGCTGTGATTCTTTCCCTTTTGTTCTCCTACACACACACACACACACACACACACACACACACACACACACACACACACACACACACACACAGGCAGAGTCATTCCTTGGAATGGTTTATGGAGTCCACTGCTCTACAACTCCGATTCCAATTTTAGCTCCATTCAAACGCAGACAACACTTCCTTCCTCCACCTTCCTCCACCTCTCTCTCCACCCAGGGGAGAGACGGAGAGAGAGAGAGAGAGAGTAGGAAGCAGGAGTGGAGAAGGGGGAGGATGGAGAGAGCGAGCGAAAGCTGGCGGAGGTGTAGACAGACAAAACATAGGTGGGGGTGGAGGGTGGAGGGTGGGGTTGGGGGCCGTGACGGTCCGGCTGTCAGGAGACAGTCCTGCCGTCCTGTCGCTCCACTTGAGTGTGACGTCTCGAGATCACGCGGGACCTCACGCTGTTGACTGTTGTGCTATTCTCTCTGTTTACCTCCTGTGTCAGTTTCTATTTCATTGGCCTTCCGTTACCAATGAATAATAAATAAATGAACTTTTCCTATGAGTGAATAATTTTCCAGGGTGTCTTTTAATTTCCTAGTTGCCTTATGTTATGTGGATCTGATTTAAAAGCACATGTTTTAAGGTCACGTGAATATGTATTTCAGAATGGTGCTCACTGCTTCTTCTGTGTCTGTCTCTCTGTGTCCACCTGTCTGTCTCTCTCTGTCTGTCTGTCTGTCTGTCTGTCAGGCTGCCTCTCAGCATAGCTCTGTCATGTTGACCACTGAGGGGGTGTCTCCTGCTGCCGTGCGGCTGGAGACAAAGACATGCGTGGAGGACGCAGACATGTCCAAGTGGACGGAGACGGAGTTCGAGGAGAACTGCACGTACATCGTGAAGGACCACATGTGGGAGGGGCCTCTGGACACGCCGCCCACGTCCCGCGCCCAGGCGTCCCTGCCCAGGAACCTGGAGTTCAGACACGGACTCGAGTCTAAAGAGGTACGACAGGGTAGACGGACGCCCCCTCTTCCCCCCCGCCCCACACACCTGGCCCGGTCCAGCCCGGAGTGAGAACCCACAGAACCGCGCTCGGGTTTGGGACGCCGGCAGTATTCAGCAGACACTCGGCTCATGAAAAGCCCCGTGATCGAACGGACCTGCTGCTAACTCAGCGGCGACCAGAGAAAGTAAAAATTATCGTTCTTGAGGGAAACGAAAACTCTTGGTGACGGGAAGGAGAGAGGGAGGGAGAGAGGGAGGGAGGGAGAGAGAAACAAAAGGGAGAGGAAGACAGATGTTTGTGATTCATGTTTGCTACATGCCTACATGTAATCTAAACCGAGCTTATCGGCAGAGCTTCGGAACATGTCAGCAAAAAACTAAACAAACAACAGAAACACAATTGAGAGTGTGCGAGTTACCTCACGCAGCTCGGAGACGTCGCTCAAAGGCTCAAGACACCAAGCGATAGCGGGCCAAGCCAACAGCCTTCAATCTCCCCGCAACATCAAACAGCCCCTCTCATGTCTGTCATGGCGACAGGGCAATCCCCACCCTCGATTGGCTGGGGGATATGAGGGGGTGGGGACATGGGTACGAGGTGGGCGGGCCTTTGAACACGACTCCCACGTCGAGCTTCGAAACCGTCCCCGAGAACTGTGGCATTGATTTTCTCATCAGGCCGTCTGTCTTTTGCCTTATCATTTGAGCCCCCCTGTTAGGGAAGATTAATTTATTTCCTGATGAAAACAGGCAGGAACAGTTAACCCTGCCCTTAAGGATAGACAGAGAGGATCAAAAGGAACCTGAGGATGCACAGATTTGGTGTGGGGGGGACGAAACACGCCACATCGGCAAAATAGTGACGCTGCAGCCGTCTGTTAATTGGCTGTCAAAGAGCAGCTACTAATCTCCGAGCAGGTCTGAGCACCGCCGCTGGCCCCCATGTGCGGGGGGGATTTCCTACCTCTTTATCCGGCCGTCTGTTTGCATTTCTGGGTGTACGCTGAAGACACCTGGGGGGGGGGGGGGGGGGGTTAGTCGTGAGTGGATCTCGGCTGAGCAGGTAAGACTGAAGTCTGCTCAGCGTATTAAAAACAATGCAAAGCACAACAAGGAGAAAAAATGAAAAAAGTCCAGACAGTCTCCACCTTGGGGGGGTTTCTGCTGCAGCGTGTCTCTACGGAGGACGCGGTGGAGCGATGGTGGGAGTGTATTCACCACCACTACATCTCCTGCCCTGTTTGATGTGGTGTGGAGGCTCCGTAATGATTGCAGGGGGGGCGGGGTGCGCTAGCTAATGAGAGGTGAGCAGGCTGAAACGACCCGTGTCTCTCCACCCGTCCCTCCACCCGTCCCTCCATCTCTCGCTCGGGCCTGCGTGCATGCGAGGATGTGACCTTCTTGACCTCCGTCTTCCTGGTTGTGTCAGTAAAGGGTCGTGGGGCTCATGGCCTGAATGGTCCAGGTATATTCACCTGGATTAGCAGTAACTCTCTCTCCCTCTCTCTCTTTCTCTCTCCGGTACACTTACTCCACAACTTATTACAAACGATCACAAGCTAGTATCTGGTCTGAAGTGTGTCCCAACTCTCTTCCCGTACAGGTGGTGGGGGTGGTGAGCCGAGAATACATCCCCAAGGGCACGCGCTTCGGCCCCCTGGTGGGAGAGAGCTACACGCCCGACACCGTGCCCAAGGACGCCAACAGGAAGTACTTCTGGAGGGTGAGTCGTCAGAAGCTTCGTTTTCTGTAACGGCTGCGCAAAAGAGGTCAAAGAGAAACAAAACAGCAGCTCGTCGTCTGTTCCACTGACTTACTTCCTGTGTGACATCACAGACGCTTATGTGACTGCTTAGAGAAAGAGAGAGAGAGAGAGAGAGGGAGAAAATGCAGCGTAAGGCTCTAGTGATTTCTGTAGCACATAGGCCGCGTGGGCTTTGCTGACTGGGACAGTGAAGACAGACTGATCTTGCGTGTTTTGACTGTGTCTCTTTTAAGTACTGCGAGCTGGTGCCGCGTGACGTGTGTGTGTGTGTGTGTGTGTGTGTGTGTGTGTGTGTGTGGCGTATGTCTGTGGAAGGAGCTCGCCAGCCAGGTCACGCACAGGTGACGGTCCCCGGGCCGTTATCACGACGAGCGGACCCGTCCGGCCCGTCGTCCTCACGAGGAACGCGCTGAGTCACAGGACCCGATTCGTGAAAGTGACATTTTTATTTTTTTTGGCGTCTCGTGTTTTGGTTTTTTTTTTCTTCTTTTCGTAAGAACCTGCGGTGGTGGTTTCCGAGATCCCCTGGTGGAACGGCGCAGTGAAAGGCCAAGCGTGCTGTTCGCCGCTCTTTCCTCTATTACAGGAGATGAGCGTAGATCAGAGAGGAGGGTTGCGTGGGGGGGGTGGAGGTGGTGGTGGGGGGGGGGGGTGTAGCGGAAGAGCCGTGCTACCGTCACCCAGGGGGAACCTCGCACAGGGCTCGTGATGTCATGAGAGCATTCCTGGAAATGGCCAGGTTAGTGTGAACCAGCCTCTCTAATTTCAGAGCTGCCCCCAAAACAGCCTGTTCCACTTCGCAGGGGCGTGTGTGTGTGTGTGTGTGTTTGTGTGTTTGTGTGTACGCATATGAGTAAGAGTGGGGCAGACTGGAGACTGACAAAGAAAAAGAACAGTAATGGAGCGAAGACTCGGTAGATGAGTGTGCTGATGTGGGGAGACTGTTGACTCAGCGCTGAAGCTTATAAAGACATAGACTGTAGGATCTTGTTCTCGTCTGTGGTACTAGTGGGCAGACAGCAGGTTCTGGGGACCACAGCGAGACCCGTGAGCCCATAGTCAGATAGCAAGGTTCATTTCCCTTTGTCGAAAGCATGAGAAACACACCAGGTGAAGAAACCAACAAACCGATCAGCCGGAGGTCCGACGGGACCGCGCGACCCGCTAACCCCGACCCGCTAACCCCGACCCGCTAACCCGCCGCCCGTTCCTACCCACGCAGATTTACGTCGACGGTGAGCTCCACCACTTTGTGGACGGCCTGGACGAGGACCGGAGCAACTGGATGCGCTACGTGAACCCGGCCCGCTCCCAGGACGAGCAGAACCTGGCCGCCTGCCAGAACAGCATGAGCGTCTACTTCTACACGGTGAAGGCCATCCCGGCCGGGCAGGAGCTGCTGGTGTGGTACTGCCCCGACTTCGCCCGCCGACTACACTACCCGCCCTCGGGCGACCTGATGATGCAGAAACTCAGTGAGTGCAAAGTTCGGTCGGCCCACGTGTGTGTGTGTGTGTGTGTGTGTGTGTGTGTGTGTGTGTGTGTGTGTGTGTGTGTGTGAGACCTGGGGAGGTTTGTCTTTTCCTTCCTACTTAAGTCGAGGGGAAGCTTGTTGTTTTGGACGGAGTCTGTGATTATCATACCAGCAGAACACACTCTTCTCTCTTTCATCTACTCTTAGATCAGAATGCCTCTCTCTCTCTCTCTCTCTCTCTCTCTCCATTATGTTTCTGTTCAGATGTAGTAATGTTTAAGCCTAATTACACAGGATAGGAGGTACAACTCGACAGCCATTTGCACTTAAACATACACTCCCTACATGAAAGTGCTCTCGACACACTCAATCTGCCATTGTTGGACACGGTAATAAAAGTCTCAAAGTTAAACCTTTGTGTTGGTTAGAGAGAAAGTTAAGAGGGAGACAGTGAGACTGTCACAGAGAGAGAGAGAGAGAGAGAGAGAGAGAGAGAGTCACAGAGTCACAAGGAGACAATACACAGGTGTGGCGAGAACAGAGCAGCCTGAGTGACTCCACGGCCCAGAGATATGCGCATCACTTCAGGCTATGGAACACTCTAGCTGTCCACCCCCTCCATACACACACACACACACACACACACACACGCTGTAATTAGGCCATCTGACCCACGGCTGACACCAGAACTGTTCTACCTGCCACCGGGGCGGGTCCACTGCCTCCTCTCCTCCGGCTCACGGCAGCACCAGAGACAGTCATAGCACGAACAGCCACCCTGCGCGTGACTAATGGAAGGAGACGAGATGACTGGCGGTTCCTCCCACACGGCGGCCACGGAGCTTCTGACGGCCCCCGGGCCTCCTGAACCGGACCTCTCCCTCCTCCCGAGGACGAGCGGCACTCCCGGACGCTGCCGACGTCTCCCGGGGCCCACGGGCTTACCGCCGTGTTTCGTGACCCCGTACGCGCGCGTGCGGGGGGGGCCTGGTGTGTGTCCGGGGGGGGGTTGGAGGGGGGGAGGGGCGTGAAGAGCTCTTTGGCAGGGCTCCTTAATTTATTTGGCACTTTAAAAGAGAAACGGAGGGTGGGAGGGGGAGAGAGAGAGAGAGAAAAAACCTGCTCCATTGACTACTTGAACTTCCTGGCGGCTGGGCCGCGCTGACAGATTGATATCTGCGAGTTCGTTGGCTATTTGTTTTGCAGGAGCTCTCTGGGGAGGAACAGGACTGGCGCTATCTACGGAAGGGACGGGGGGGGGGGGGCGGAGGGGGAGGACGGCTAACCTCTAACTGTGTTTACACGTTGCTATAGGAGGAGAAGGATGGGGGTTTGAGGGACAGGGAGATCTTATGGAGGAGATCTTTCCAACCACACACACACACACACACACACACACACACACACACACACACACACACACATACACATACACACACACACGTGTTCTCTCGCATGCAGACCCCACACCAGTCAGGTTCTCAGCCCTAGGTGAACTCTTTGCAAAGGGCACAGGAAAGGAAGCAGGAAGTGGTTTTGATCGTTTGCACTATCTTCTTAAGTTCTTTCTCTTATGAGGAAAGGCACAGGAAAGGAGATCTTCAGATCTTCAGAAGAGCATGTGAGGCATTGGAGAGCTTCTCTGGCTCTCTTCACGGTTCTTCCCTCTCCCACAGTTTACTGGCGTCTGCGTCTCAAGCCGATCTCCGTGTTCAAGAAAGTTCTTTTTTGAGGAGGTCTCCTGCAACTGTCGGGGCCGAGTTCTGTTCAGCGAGGGATCCGAAAGGTGGCTCCGAGTTCGCGTGGCGTGGAGCCGCCCTGAAGATGTGCACTCAGTGGAGTCGCTGGGCTTTGTGGGTGCCTATTAGTGGGAAACCCTCAATCACCCACCGTCACATCCATTAGATGGTATCAGCCCTCAGCAGAAGCCGCCCCTCTCCTCCACACTGACCTGGGATCTGCCGTCATGCCCCACATCCTGTCTGCGGCCCCCAGCTCGGGACAATCTGTCAAGCTGTCGTCCCCTAATTGAACCGCCAGGCTGCTTTGTGTCCCGGACCCGCTTTGCTCGGGAAGATCTGTGCGCCGGGTAACAATGGGTGTCCTGTTGGGAGGACGGGACGTGGAACCCACCTCGGGGTCGTAGCGATCGGGTGAAGCGCGTCTTCTCGGACGGAGAGAGCGGTAGAGGAGAGGTGTGTCCTGGAGCCCGTGGTGGATGTTGGGTCAGTAGTTTGGTCTCCACAAGAAAAGGGTGGAGTCTGTGTGTCCAACAGAGCAGGATGATGTGCTGATGTGTCCTAAAAAGCAGAGTCTGATGTGCTGTTGTGCTGTGTGTCCTACAAACCAGAGTCTGATGTGCTGTTGTTCTGTGTGTCCTACAGAGCAGAGTCTGATGGAGGTAAAGCAGCAGGAGTTGGAGGAGAAACCCGTGGTGAAAAGGGAACACACCGTCTCAGAGATCCTGAAGGACACGTGGCGGGAACCCACCCGGCCTCTCCCCACGCGCCCACGGTGTCCCATCAGCCCCGACCGGCCCCTCTACCCCCGCGTCATCTACCCCATCCGCCCACAGCCACACCCCCCGCTCCGAGAAGACTTCCTGAAGCCCGGTCTGGGCGTCTGTTTCTCCACCCGCTCGCCGGGGCTCCCGTCGGCCACGCCCAGCCCGTCCGTGCAGAGCAGCCCAGAGACCAGCCCGGGGAGCAGCCCCGCCCAGGGCGACCCCCGCGACGCCCTGCCCGCCCTGCCATTGACTCTCCACGGCAGCAGCTTGGGCCACTACCCCAGCTACCCCCCACAAGTGCCCCTCTCCCCATTCTACTCCAGCCCGCATTACCTTCTCACCCCCTACTCCATGAGCAGGGCACCTCAGGTCTTCTCCCACATGTACCCTTTCTGTAACGTAGTGCCCCCCCACATGCCACTGCAGTCCGCCATGCTGCCCCCGGAGGGAGGCCGGCACTTCCTGCTCCCGCCCCCCAGCAGTGCCTTCTCCAGAGCCACCACCCCGAAAGACAGGCCCGCCCACGGGCACCCCCACGCCCCCGTCAGCGGCTCGCCCACCGCGGCCTCCGCCGCCTCCGTCGACCAGCTGCCCGCCAACCCTACCTCAGCCCAGCCCTGCGGCCCCCGGTCGGAGGACGAGGCCGTCAACCTCAGCAAGATGAAGCGCGGGCCGGCCGGCTACAAGACGCTGGGCTACCCGCTCAAGAAGCAGAACGGGAAGATCAAGTACGAGTGCAACGTGTGCAGCAAGACGTTCGGACAGCTCTCCAACCTCAAGGTGAAGCTCTTCTCCGCTCACACACACACACACACACACACACACACACACACACACACACACAGGTGTGTGAACAAGGCCCTGTTTCTGTCCTCAGGTGCACCTGCGTGTCCACAGCGGCGAGCGGCCTTTTAAATGTCAGACCTGCAACAAGGGCTTCACACAGCTGGCCCACCTACAGAAGCACTACTTGGTCCACACCGGTGAGAAGCCCCACGAGTGCCAGGTGAGCCCCCCCTCCCCTCTCACTCAAACCCCCCCCCCCCATGAGCACGAGTGTTAGCCCCGCCCCCCTCTAAAGCCCCTCCCTCCCTACCTCCACAGGTGTGCCACAAACGCTTCAGCAGCACCAGCAACCTCAAGACGCACCTGCGGCTGCACTCGGGCGAGAAGCCCTACCAGTGCAAGCTGTGCCCGGCCAAGTTCACGCAGTTCGTCCACCTGAAGCTGCACAAGCGTCTGCACACGCGCGAGCGCCCCCACCGCTGCCCCCACTGCCACCGCAGCTACATCCACCTCTGCAGCCTCCGCCTCCACCTCAAGGGCTACTGCCCGGCCTCCGCCACGCCCCGACGCTCACGCGACGAGCTGGAGCGCGTCAACGAGGAGATCGAGCGCTTCGACGTCAGCGACAACGCCGACCGGCTGGAGGAGACGGACGGCGTCGACGTGGAGCGGCTGGCGGAGAAGCAGATCTTCGGCCTGATCTGCCGCGACATGGACCTCAAGGCCTTGTACCGCAACGGCGAATTCCTCCACCCGCCGGCCCTCCGCCCCGCCACGTACGGCCTGTACGAGCCGTCCGCCGAGACCTCCGTCATCAAGATCCTGCCCGTCAAGGTGAAGCAGGAGGCGGTGGAGGCGATGGAGCCCTAGCCCCTCCCCCTCACGCGCTCGCAGCCACTCAAGAGACACGCCGCCCGCCCGCCTCGGCGGCCGCGGACGGCCACAGGTGTAAATAATCCTCGCGAGGATGCACGCTCAGGTCTCCGACATCAGGGACTTCCCGTACTCAGGGCTAGGAGACAGCGTTCCAGGCCGTTAGCGGCCCAATGTGTCCTACACTTTAACGACAATCGTCCACCAGTTATTTCAGAGTAACGTTGTTTGTCTGAGGTTTGTAATTGTTATTCTTTAATAATATTTGGTTTAGTATGCAACCACTAATTTATTGTCCAATTTGTTATCTTCCAAAAGCAATATTTTTTGAAATAATGTTTACGATGACTGGGTAATTCATTGTAATTGTTCTGTTTCTGTCCTCTTTGTTTTTTGGCCATTCTTGTGTTTTTCGCACTCCTGCATTAGTTATTTGTTTGGCTTCTTCATGATGATGTTCAACAGGAAAAAGGAGCTCCGTCGCCTTCAGGGTTTTACTTCTTAACTGTAGACTGCTTTTCAAAACAGTTCAGGTAGCTTTTTTTTTTTGTGGAAGGCTTTCGTAGAACAACCGCAGTGGAATTTTGAAGACGCCACCATGGCTTTGGGTCAAAGTTTGGGTGGGGGGTTGGGTGTGGGCGGTGGGGCGGTGGGCGTGGGGTTCGATTTGACTTCAGGTGGCTCTCCCATATGCCTTCTCTTAACCTAAATTGAGAACTCCTCAACGTAACCGAAAGGGCATTTTTGTAGTTTTCAACAAGTTACCTCAAAGATTGTGTGTGTGTGTGTGTGTGTGTGTGTGTGTATATAGGCTATGTGTGTGTTCAGAAGGACGTTGGAGGCATATATGATATTTATTGCTTTTCTACTTGAAGAAGAAAATAAAAAACAACAACCCAAAGGTTGTGGGCGAAGGCTCAGTGTGGGTCCCCAAGAAGAAGAGTCTGCTCGCATGTAGCACACAGGCTATGAAGCTCAGTCCTTCTTTATTCTTTCACTAATCGTTTATGTTTTTAAGAGCAACACTGATAGCACAAGGGGAGAGATGGGAACAAAACAGGAAGTGGAAATGCTAGTTACCAAAGTTCCCTCACATAGCAGCGCGTGTCTGTGGCAAAGCAACGTCCGGCTCTCCCAAGTCCGGCTGTCCCGGGTCCTGTCGATTGGTTGTTGCTGTTGTTTGGCCCTTTTCGCCCTCACGGATGGCACAAACCAAAGCGTCTTGGTCCTTATCATGCACTGGTTTCCTCTTTATTTTTATGTTTTAGTTTATCTTTTTTTTTTAACTCTCGTTTAGACCAGGCCCTCTCCGTCTGATCTTTAAGACGACCTCCTGAGGTTCCTAACTGTAGCATCTCTTCGTTTCTTTCACCCGAAGTATGACCAAAGTCTTCCCTGTGTTTTCAGCTTTAAAGTCAACATAAATAAGGACAAAACAAACCAAAAAACAAAAAGTCTTCTGTCTCTATGTTTACAGACTGGTTTACATAGTTATTTAAGTGCAACCTGTTTAAATGTAAATTATGATATAAATGTTCACTGACTGAACGGTATGTCTGTGTGCTTTCTTGCATCATTTTAGATGTATAAATAAATTGACAACTTCCCAAATATCGTTTTTTGACCACGTCAGAACAGCCACATCTCTGCCCCCTCCGATTTGAAAATCACTGAAATGACTGAACGGTTCATGGAATTCATAATCTGACTCAACAATCTCGATTTTCGTTTGATCCGGTGCCCCTGTCTCTTTCCAATATCTTATTATTACTGCTGAGGAAACAGGGGCTTTAGATATTCTCACACAAGGTTCCACTGTCTTCATAATTGCAGCCAAAAATAAAGTTAGATCGAAGGCCCACAATTTCAGAGTGGGTGAAATGGGGGCGTGTCAGAGAAGAGCTGAATTGTAGTCAGCTTTGGTGACTAACATCACCCTCAACAGTTGAGGAATCTGACCCCAGCTCAGTAATCCTACTCGAAGATCCTGAAAGTGAACACCATCCCAGAAAAGCAATTTGGGCTTACAGAAAAGAACAACCAGCTAATTAGGCGTGAGTGGCTCATATGACTCCAGGTAAACGCGCTTGTGTGAGCTATTTATGTAACGCTAATGAAATTCCGTGGGAGTCTGTGTGAGACATGCAAGTGTGCACACCTTCAGTCTTGAGTTCAGGTCCTAATCCAGGTCTTAATCCAAGTCTTAATCCAGGCCCTGGCACAAAGTCCGTCATGAAATCAATCGACTGCTGCCTGTTCCTCCGATTCGTATGTTCACCAGTCATGTCCGCTGTTTGAACAGAACCGCCACCAGCCGGGCCACCCCGCCTTCTTAGCACACACACACACACACACACACACACACACACACACACGTTTAATAGAGCGCTTGTTTTCCACAGAGTTTCCGTAACGCTGCCGCTGCAAATGGCACTTACAGTAAACACACTTTTCTGCCAAAGAATTTTTTAAACAGTGAATGACACAGCACCAGCACAGATGACTCAACCAGGCCCCTGGGGGCCCTCCTGTGATGCTTCTGCCATGTGTCCCTATCGGCTTGGAATTGTGGCCTTTCTGCATCAAAGAAGAAACAGATGGGGACCAGGCCCAGACAACCCGAGTGGGGGCAGAGAGACAGACTTCAGGACAACATCCCTCTCAACAAAGGACTGACCTTTACAGTTACGAGCTATTACAAGCCTGCCGAGGACCGCGGATCAGAACAAACGCAAATCGGACACGCAGTCCCCAGAATAGAGAAGAGGGCGAACAGATTGCCACGATGCCCTGGTGTTTCTATTTAATCGACCGTGTTGCCGTTAAAAGAGCCATGACAAAACATCTGGCCAAAAACATGACGCCGCCGTGGCTCTGGCCCGAGTTAAAGTCCAGCTACACGCCTTCTCCACCCCCCACGCCGCCCTGGGTCTCTGGTCCTGCCCAACACGATGACTAGGGCAGATCGCGGTGCGTGATTAGCGCTTCCGATCAACATTCCAGTGAGATTTTATGGACCACGTGTGAGCGATTGAATGCGACGTTCTTCACTTCCTGCTTCACGCCACTGACTCAGTGAAACTGTCGGCGCTTGACGAGAACCGCCTGCTCCGTCAAATCAATTCAGTTCTTTCTAAATAAGGCAATATGGCAATTGAGACCTCAAGGCGTGATTTACAGTAAAGAAGACATCATCCATGCCACAGACGGGTTAAGAGGTCACTGGAGGACTGTAACACCCGGCTGAACTACTACACGATCCGTCTGTTGGAGGATTTTGCAGATCTCGCGTGGTTTATGTATCATTATGCTGGTATCGCATCACACCGACCAATAAAATGTTTTCGCGACTCGTCAAAACATGGCACAGTTTTACGTTTAGCTCAGGAATAACTCGACAGATGGCCGCTCAAGTCGGACGGGCCGGTCGGTTTCACCTGGCTGGTGTATTCTTTATCTTCTGTTTCCTTGTATGCCAACAGTTCCATTATTTCTTTGTACAACAAATTACAGCCTTCCTTTCTGCACAGGCAGCCAAGAGCCACAAACCACAGATTCAGTCTGCTCCAAACACGCACACGCGTACACACTCGCTCTTTCTCAAACACTATTATTCCAGCTGTGCAAAGAATGGCCGGCCGTCTCGTCGAGCGCGACGGAGGAACCGCTCCAGGAACGATAGAGCGAGCTTAAACAGAGAGAGACACATTTCAGCGCTGGGAGTCAAGGAGGGGCCCAGATTCAGGCTCCTCCGTCTGCCCTCTCCCCTGACTGATCACAGTGTCTCAGAGCCCCTCAGCACCTGCCCATTAGGGGCCTGGGCTAATGACAGGTTAGCTCGGACCAAGCGGGGAGATGGGGTGGGGGGGGGTTTGTTGGAAATGAGAAGGCACCTCAGTGGGGAGAAGGGAGAGTTTTGTTGTTTGTTCTAAGTCGCCCACCCCCCTTCTCGCTGCTGTGATCCAGGTGTGCTCGTGGGGGAAGGGCTGGTATAGGGGAAAGTTCTCTCTCGACACCTCATATAAGTTTAACAGGCAACGGCAGGGTCGCGCACTTCAAACCCCTCGCGGGACCAGCAGGACCGACCGAGCAGACAGGGCAAAGGCAGCAAACGTCAGGGTCTCTCCGAGGGCAGCAAGCGGGGTAAAAGCGCACAACCCCGTGGGGGCGGGAGGGCGATCCGATCCCCTTAATCATCACAGGAACTTCAAAAGGACGCTTCCCAGGATCGAGTGAAGAGTCAGACGTCTTCGCCAACGGTTCCCGCTTGGGCAGGAGCGGCAGCGAGAGGAAGGACGTCGTGACACGCGCTTGTGACACGCCGCAGAACGGACAGGCCACGTACGAGGGGGATAAGCGGAGAGGAAGAGGAGGAGGAGGAGAAGGGTGCCTCTGATCTTTTTAGTGACTGCTTTACGGGAATGAGAGAGCAGCGACAGGACGGCTGTGCTTAATGAACTCATGAAGAGGGCCTCAGCTAGCTTTGATGTCCACTCCACTCAAAAACCCCTCCTTACACACACACACACACACACACTTCTCCTCTCTCCTACCATAGTGGAGAGCAAACAGCCATTGTGTTTGCTCTCAGAACAACAATACAAAGGCAAATACTTCAGAAATAAATATTTTGCTCTTTTCCAGCGAGGTGAAGTGGGAGAAGTGTTACCTCACAGCTAGTGTTCTCCATGCACACACACACACACACACAAGCTCCCTCTGGGTCCCAGGTCACGGAGTTCTGCAGGTCAGGCTAAAGGCTCTGTTCATGTGCGTCCACCCACCCTGTGATGGACTGGCTCCGACCTCCAATAACCCCGAACTGTATTACGAGATTTAGAAGATTATTGAACAAATATGCAGTTCCAGGTTTCTTGGAAGTCGTTTCTGCTGATGACTACACTGTTTTAACACTGATCGTGCACGAGGACACCTGGGGTTATGTTGGACTACAAACACTACACTCTGGAGGATACAGCACCTCCATTAAACACTCTAAAAAACATCCCAGGACTCAAAGGTTTGTTCTAACTACACAATCGTTGACCCAATTGTCACATTTACACTAACTAATAAAGTTGCATGGAGACTTAGGGGTCTTTTGGGAGTTTAAAACAGCGGTCATTTCCAACCCAAAAATCAAACGTCATGTCAAAAGAATGAAAGACAATGCTTCATAATTACAAAATATTGTTTTATTCTTTTGTTACACATTTTTGTAAGTGTAGGAAAAGGCAGAAAGGCAAGCCACTGCATGAAAAATCTTTCACAGAAGGGAAGAGAAACCGAAATCAGCGAGTGGAAAGCTTTCTCGAAGAGCGGAGTGCTGAGGTTCATTACAGCACTCTCATTTCTGGAGACAGAGAAAGGAGGAGGGAGAAACAGACCTGGAACCCACGCTGCAAAACTCGGAAAACAACACACGCACAGTCGCAAAATTCCCCCCAGTAAACAATCCCAGGATGCTTGTTCCGGGCAATGTGAAGCCCTCGAGGCAGACTGCTGAAGACTGCCCCCAAGGCGGCGGAGGGTGTACGCGTCCGGCCAGGCACACTCAGTCGTTCCTATAAGCGAATAATCACTCTCAGATGATGATTCCTTCTCTTCCAATCCACTCCCCCTCCAAACAAACGAACGCAAACAAACATTTAGAGTCTGAGCAGTCACTAGCGCAGGGAGTCTGGCTGGACGCTGAGAACACAGGGCCCAGGAGAACACAGGGTCCAGGATCAGATAGCTTCTCGGTATCCCAGCCCGGGACATGCCGGATTTCTGACACGGTGACCTCCCACTGCATAGAAACCAGATGAACTATAGCAAAGTAGAAAAACGATTCAGGACATCTGGGGGCTGACATCTTTCATATCGAGCATGATTACGAAAACCCAAACAAACAAACAAAAAAAAACTTATCGTAAATAAAGAGACAGGCAACTGACAGAACCCCCACAATACATTACTGCAAGTTAATGTTAGGGTTAAACGTTAACGAATTAATCAATCGTTTAGGTAAATAGGACGATCTGGATCACATCCTGTTAGAACAGAGTCCTCATGGTTCACACAGGACAGCCAATAAGATTCGAGAGTCGTCTCCACGGTCACCAGGAGAGCTTGGCCGCGGCCATATGGAGCTCTGGCCTTTTTTCATGGAATGACAACGTGTTTCACAGACGAGACAGGACTGCCCCAGCATGCCTGCCAACCCCCCTGGACCCGCTGTGTGGGTAAGTGCCCCCGGCAACCCGCCCCACCGCAGCCAAACTCCTGGCACGGACCACGGCAGTTTAGCGGTCTCATTTAACGACAAACAGGGCTCAGAGAGATAATTAAGAGAGAGGCGCGAGATGATCTAAACACACAGGCGGAACATTACTCGCGACGAGAGGCCAAAATGGAGATACGCCGTGCGTCTGTGCTATAATACTGTAAACACCACGTGCCCATGAGAAGGTACCATGAAGCCAGAGTCAGGACAAGAAGGCAGAATGAGGGGGAGAGAGGTTAGGGATCAGAGATGCATTCCAGGGATGTAAATATCTTAACTGGTGAAACTTCGTACTCTGTAGTAGCTGCAGGTAAACTCAAAACGGTGCCTGAAAAGGAAAATCGGAATAAATTGTTCCCTTCGACAAATTGATCACAGACGGACATACCGATGACCTTTACGAGCTGGCAAGTGCGGTCACGGTTGTCGGCGAGCTACTATGTTACATAACAAATGTTCAGTTAGTGTGAATATCGAAATCGACAGATATTTATTATTTACATCCCTATGGCATGCATGCTAAAAACCGTCAACGCTTTCTCCAGTCTGACAATTCAGAAAAGTCTCGAGTGCGAGGGGTGCGCTCCCCAGAGACCGGGCCACACGAGCGCTGGAACAAAAGTGAAAGACTTCTTCCAAGAAGTTTTCCCCGAGTCGAGACGAAGGACTCTGCGACCGTCCGGCTCCTGGTGCGGAGGGGCGGGGCTTGTGCCTCAGTCGCTTGGCGCCGGCACGATGCAGATGTGGAGGAAGTTGTCGGGGTGGCTCAGGTGTTCGCTCAGCCACTGGACCGGTGTCTCCAGGAGCGGCTCGATCCCATGAATCACCACCTGGTACCTCTTTGACTCGTCTAATGTGGGGAGACAGAGGGGAGACAGATGGAGACACACGGTGACGCTCGTGAGAACACATGAACTACGGGTGACTTTTAGTCGCCTGCCAGGCAGGGGAAGAGGCCCTACGTTCTAAGTGCATGTGAAAGACCTCCATCCATCATTCTGTCTATGGGACACTGAGGGACAGTCAGGACTGCACATGCTTACTGACAAGAACAAATGAGACTACTTTTACTGCAGTGTGTACTAAAGGATGTGTGCTCGAGTTTAACACTTTAAAAAAGCGGCCTCGGATACTAAAGCACCTCGTGGGAAAACCATTCCTTTGACGATACACTGGCGTTTTCCTCTGGCTTTGTCACCCTTACACATTCCTGGACAGGATTAAACAAATTAAAGTTTTTGCCATATTGAACGTGCCTGTTGCATTTGCAGTGCTGTGGCAGCCATCTTGTATGACATCATGAATAGCTCTTCTGTTCGCTGCAGGCAAGATCACAGCAGCCAACGGTGGCCCATCATCCTTTACTCATCGCTGAGCTCAGCGCGTGCTGGCCACTGTGCTGGAAAGTTGAGGGAAAGCGCTTGGGGCAGTTAACATTACCCCCGTTGACCCGTGGGGAGTTTGTGAGGTTAAGTAGCTAACCCCGGTGGGCGGGACGGGGGGGATTAAGAGGGCAAAATGCTGACTTAGCCACCAACATGCACACCCCTGTTCTGGAACCTGGAGCCAGAGAGGAGGTGCGTCCAATAAGAATACGGTTATTCCTCTGTGCTCTGGTGCAGCCAGTCAACATCCAGTGAAAAAGTGAGTCATTACCGCCCAGACAGAAATGGTGGCTTCATTATTAATGCTTTTGGCTGCGGGCCTGCAGGGGATCAGGGGTTAGCAGCGTGGCACGACACGCGAGAAAAGAGGGAGGGGCACGCATGGCCCATGTCAGCATCGCCAGAGCAAAGGCCACGCCCCTGTAGGTTTTGGCAGAGTGGGCGGAGTCCTGACGGCTCGGTATGACTAATCGCCCTGACCGTTTAGATCCCACCCCGAGCACAAAGCCGAAGAGACACGTAATAACAGGATAACCGTTACATGGGCGGTTTCACCGTTAAACAGGGCACGCAGCGCAGAAAGGTCAAAAGCGAGGCAAGCTAATGAAAAACTAAACAAAAACAAAAAAATAAAGTAAATATTTATTAGCATCCAAGATCATCTTTAGCAAAGTAACCGATTATCTGAGAAGGCTGAGGACACGCCCTGTCTTATCTGCAGAAGCGAGCTGTGGGTGTGTTGGTTTAGCAGTTCACAGGAGGTCTGGGATGAACACAGTGAAAGTTGAAGAAAGGTCTTCGTAACGGTCTGAGCGTGACCTCGGCCATGACACTCAGACACACCCACGCGCCCAACCACCGCCGGGTTTGCCCTGCCGTCAGCCTCCAGGCGGGGAGGTTGCGCAGGGGCCTGCGTGTCTGTTGGAGAAAGGGGGGGGTGAGCATCATCATCTCTCTCCTGGAGGCCGGGTGCATTCCCTCCTTCACTCTCGCTATGACGGGAGGGGGAATTTCGCCAGCCGATGCAGAAGAGAGCGGCAAGCGCGTGGAAGGTGAGCTCAGTCGCCCACGGGGCTGTGCGGGAGGCTGTGTGTGTGTGTCCTCCAGTGCGAGCGAGACCTCCTGGAAGAGATGGAGGCCTGCTTGCATGTTGCTCTGCTTTAGTTGGAGCAGGGAGACCATCAACGAGTCGGCTGTGAAGACAAGTCTACGTATGTCGAAGTCCAAAGGAACTCTGCCAAATTGGGAAAAAACAACCAACCAATCAAATCCCCCACAGCCCAGGAGGTAGAACCCCTTGCTTTGCTTACTCTGGGTTTTCTGCACTGAGAAATAAACAGCAGGCAGTTGATAAGCAGGTCAGATCTAATTACAGCATCAAAGCTCCGTTTCTACGCACCAGTCCTGCTCAAACGACCCGAAACTAGCAACCGAAATGAATGAAATGAAGCGAGAGGGCACGGAGCAGAGCGGGCGAGGTGCAGCGCCGACTCGACCAAACCAAAACAGGAAGTAGTCAAACCAGCCCTGAAAGCGTCGTGGCTTCTTGCCTTCTGTTTACCGCGCTGACGGAAGAGGCCGGCGGTGCCTCTATTCTCGCTCCGAGGGGCGCAACTCCGCCCGGCTGCGCTCGTGACTCCGCCCGCGGCTCCTCCCACGAATCCCGAGTTCCCGCTAGCGTGTACACGTTCGAATGACGGCGGAGCGGCGTTGACACTCAGGTCTTCTGGTGCGTGACGTCACTGTGCTCATCACTGGGCTCATATGTAGCCTAATTACAAAGTAAAGGTGATTTCACACCTTTCGCACCAGACCCCAGAGCTATCGACTAAATCACAGCATCTGTTAAACCCTTGTGTTTTCCTTACAAACACTGATTGGCCTGCATATCTTATACCTGATTCAACACAGCAACAAATGACCAAATCCTTCATGAAATAAATCAGATATATAAGAGCATGTATTGGGCTAAACTGGTAGGTTCCCTCCTCCCTCAGGGCGGGACTTGTGTACTGCGCTAGCCAATGAGGCGTACGAACACTACGGCTCTATGTGTAATACACACCGGTTAGGGTTTCTACATCTAAAGACAGTTGAGGAATCTCAATGGCTGCATGAGAACAACTGTCTACACTTTGTTACACTACCAACACTTTGGAAAACTTCAAAGTGCCTCAGATTCACCCTGTGAAAACATTTATCAGTCTACACACAGGCAGACTTCACCGAAAGGTCACGGTGACATTCAATTGATCTGCAAACGAAAGCCCCCTCTCCGCTCAAAACGTTTTCTCTTAAACCGTCTTCATTTGAAATAATTCCAGTGACCCTGAACCTAAGGGATGAACTCAACCGCTGCTTTTTCAGCCTGGAGTCGTGAGTAGTGAGAGTATTTAGGGAAGAAATAACTGTGGTCAGTTAAACCGCCGCTGCGAGGTCGGTTGGCTGGGCCCAAATACGTGACGGTTTCAGATCAAATCCGACTGGTGCCATCCGCCAATGCGGAGTCAGAGTAAAGCGTTCTGAACGGTGGGCGATTCTTGGAAAATGAACTCGACTTGAATTAAAACGAGAAGGGAGAAAGAAGAGGTGGGTTATAGTTTTTCAGTAAAAGCCACCAAATGTCAATCAGGCCGCGCCATCACCCCAGCACCCATTTACGCACAGGACGGAGACGGAAGCCACGACCGGTGGCCTGACGTGAAGCTCAAACACGGCCGACGTTTTAGCTACTCGGATCCGCGGCTGCTCGTTTTCGTCCGATTCCGCGGCCAGGAAAGTCGGGAGGAGCGCGAGAAACGAGAGACTGCAGCTCGGGACCCGGGAGAGCTGCTTACGAGCCACGAGGCCATCAGGAAACCCGACTCGGCAGTTCCAGAGAAGCCCGACGCGCTCGGGGCGGCTTCTGGGAGCGAGCCGTTCCACCGCGAGCCGTTCCACTGAGACGAGCGTCGAAAGCTCGAGCGGTGAGACGGAATGCCCCGGCCGCGCGTCGCACAAACACAGGCTGCGAGACCTCAGAGGACGAGCTCACAGCGAGAGCGCAGTAGCGATACTGAGCAGGGATGGGTGGGTGGCCAGCTGTAGGTTTCCCCGCTGACTACGTGGGTGGATGTAAAGGTTTGATGGGTGGGGGCTTTCTCAGCCATGTATCTATTCGAAATAATACCACCACAAACACTTGTAGAGGATGATTAAGCAAAAAAGAGAAAATAAGTTGTTTTTTTTTTTCTTCACCCTTCTCAGACTTCTAAAGCTGAGCGTGGGTATTTCTTAAAAAATGGGTTCACTGCTGTTTCGAAATCTCACAGGCTCAATGATAAGCGTGAAAAAGGGCGTAGGAGACGCGGCTCACGCTGATGCCTGTCTCAGCTTCTCCAGGTTAAGTGCTTACAGCCAATGAACACAGCATTCCTTTGTGTCTGAGACCAAATGCTAATTAAGAGGACATGTTGCTGTTAGCTCTGGTGGGCGAGAAGAGCAGTCTTGGCCCGAACTTGCTATTTTGTGTGTGTGTGTGTGTGTGTGTGTGTGTGTGCATGCATGCGGGAATCCCCGGCTAAATAAATCCAGTGTGTTATGTAGTAAGTCATCCCTGAGGTTCTGTCTACATTGAACTCTTTCCCTGAAACGTCTGTAAGTGTGTAGGAGAAGTTCCACGGGTCTGGCTGCTCGTCACCAGAGCAAAACCCCCAACCCCACCACGGCACAGTCGTCCTGGGCGTCTACACCCAGCACACAGTGCTGAGATCTTGGGGAAAGGCTATGAGGCATAGTTGGAAGCAAACAATACTGTGTGTGTGTGTGTGTGTGTGTGTGTGTGTGTGTGTGTGTGTGTGTGTGTGTGTGTGTGGTATGTGTGGGTGTGCGCACGCAGCACTTTCACCTGAGCACCACCACTGGGCCCCTCATGTGTGTGTGTGTGTGTGTGTGTGCGCGTGTGTGACACTCATACACTCTCCCACCATGCAGGCTGCTCCACCTGCGGGTGCTGTGTTCCACACTTCCATTGTGTCCTTATCTGACTTCCTCCGAGGAGATACCCAGACAGCTCCTGTTTAGGCTGTGAAGCTTCATCATGCCACCCCCACCCCGTCCACCACATCCCCTCTCCCTCCACCCCCCATTCCTCCTCTTAGTCACGCATATCTTTAATCTCCAGATTAAATCTGGGAGGCCGTCAAACACGACGATGGCTTCTTCGGCATCCGGCTAAACAGAACTCCCTCAGCAAAATAAGCTTTACCTGCCATCAAACACCTGTATGTGTGCGTGTGTGTGAGTGTGTGTGTGTGTGTGTGTGTGTGTGTGTGTGTTTAATGGTGAAGACCTACCATCCTGACATATGGCAGCAGGGAACATCTCCTTCAGGAGGTCCTCCAGGGTGAGCGCCTGGCCCTCAGCAGACACGGGCCGAAACAGCCTCTGGATGAACGGCGTCTCGCTCAGAGTCTACGGCGGAGGGACATGAAGCCACGGCACACTTAGGAAACAGTGCAGGGGCCGCACGGGGGACTGTGTGTCTGATCAGGTACGAAGCTGCAGTGTGGGGACATTCGGAGAGTCCCCAGAACCCTCCACACACCAGTGGTGTTCGGTTCCTGCCTCTCTAGCGCTCCACATTTCAAAATGACAAGACAGTCATCACGCACTTCAAAAGAAGTCACCCACGTCAGCCAAGCAACTTTAAACATGCTATAAATAATAATAAAAAAACTCCAAAGAAATTAAATTAATAAATAGAAAAACAACTTCCTGTCTTGGGTTTAGATCCCAGCACCAGCTGTTTAACTTCCAAGTCAGTGAATCCATTTGTTTGCACCAGATTGACGTGTTGCTCTCAGTGGGCTTCCAGGGAAAAGGAACACCAAAGGAATACTAAACCAAACACCAAGTCGTTCGGGGGAAAGTGATAAGCTATTAATAAGCAGATTCCCGTAGCCGTGCAGAATCTGAGTGGGAAAGTGGGGAAGCCCACAGTGACTAAACACCACCCCACACCGCCCAACAACGCCCCTGTGGTGGATGTTGGTCGGTAGGTTGGAGGCTGTGTGTTGGATACCAAACCATCTTTTAAGCCCACCCTTAAAGATCCTAACTGTCTCATTGTGGTAGTAATGACACTGGAAGAAGAAAAAAAAACACACACAAGGTGGAAAAAAAACTAAACGCATTCTGGCATTAGTGCAGCTTTAACTTTTTGTTTTTTTACTTTTAAGCATGAATATTGGAGAACAGTTGTAACCAAAGGCTTCCACCACCAAACATACAGCAGGCGGGACCCTACAAAACCCTGATAGAGATCCTACCACATGGTTTGATGTGAAAACGCTTGCAAACAACAGGAGAGGTGGCCAGTGAACACACAGAGTTACAGGGACAAATAGCTACCCCGAAAAAAGACTTGAACTTGTGACAGTTGTGCCAAACTATTGACCTCAGATTGGCTACCGGGTGCCAATACCCACGAAACGGAGACGCTAGGTTGTAAATAGCCTCGGCCGGCGTGCGACGCTTCTATTGATCCTCGTGAGGCGGCAGGGTGTCGGGTGCTGGCTGCCCTCCAACGTTACTCCTCCCTCGCATGCGGTCAGCGGCCGAGGATGTCTGATCAGCCCCGATCGGGGCCCTGGGTGACAAACACCGGCCGTCGAACAATAGAGGGTCAGTCTCGGAGCTGCGAAAAGGAAACCGGCGACACGGGCGGCTTGGGTGTCGGGCCGGTACTCGACACCGTCAGGCTCCAGGAAGGGAAGGTGGCCGCGCGAGCCGCGCTGCACGATCGGCTTACCAGAAAAGCTGAGTCACCGCGGGGCACGCATCGCCTCGCGCGTGATCGCGCCACAGCCCCGCGCGGAGAGAGTGTGATAAGTGACAGCTACTTCCATGCATTTTTAACGGGCTGGTGTGAATTATTCAGACCGGCTCCATTGAAAAGGCCCATCAATACCGATGAGAAGCGCGATACTCTGGACGCCGACACTTTCTTTTCAACTCGCCTGACACCCAAGCTGGCAGTGAACCACATGGCAAGGAGGCATCGTTAGCCTTTCTCCGAAACCCGGGAGCAGTGAAAAGACACAGGGCGTGTCCCAAACCGTCCCCGTCTCTTATGCCAACTACCTGGGGATTCAGCGATGGTATCCCATGATGCACCTCAAAACCTTACAGTTGGGTGCAGAGCATTTGCAGGTGCCCAAAAATGTATCTGGTAACGTGGGAGACAAACGGACCCAGACGTTTTGCGTAACGGGAATTTCGGAATTCACACGTTAAAAACATAAGACGTAAGAATCGATGGTGAACTGCAAGTTTTGGGTCCAACTAATCTGCCTTAGTTTATAAAATTTTAATTAATAATTAGTTTTCTAATTAACTATAAAATTGAGCTTCTAAAAATACAAACAAAATCAAGAATGAAATCTTGACCTTAGAATAATTTAAAAAAATCCTTCCGAGCTGTTTCTCATCATCTACTTTATTATACGTTTCAAAGAATTCGCCTAAATAGATCAGATGATTTCCACTTGAAACGTTTGACATCACAATCGAAAACTGTATTGAAACTGTATATGTGTATCCTTACACCCCCCAACACACCTCCACCCACCCAGAGCCACGTACCACTCCACGCTTCTCTAGAACCCTGAAATAGACCCAGCAAAAAGATTTTAAAAGATCAAAGTGGTTAACAAAGGCTTACAATTACCGTCCTACTATATCTCAGTAAGAGACCCTGTTCTATACCCTGAAACAAAAGCGTCCTCAGACACTGTTGATTCATGTGCTTCCAAACACACCGTCCATCACATCTTAAACGAGAACCAGCGTCACCATCCTGACCACGTGCTTAAAGACAACCACCATTCTTCTTCTGGTTTCCATGCTCATACAATAATACCGTAAACCAGAATGAATGCTTTTCCATTCAATTAAAAAACCTGTATATTATATATATATATATATATATATATATATATATATAACAATTATACTAAGGTAGTCTAAATAGGCGTGAGTAAATAAATACTTAAGCGTCCACTTAACCGGCTTCCTCTCTTTATATGATGTGCTCTGCTTTACTGATGTGTGTTCAATATGTCCAGTAATCTGTCCATCTTAAACAGATGATTGACATGCGCTGTGTCTAGTAATAGCCGTCCATGAGAGTCGTATGTGCACTTTAAAAGTCTTAAACTGCATTAAACAAATTCAGTTTTCGCAGAGCCCCTAACTGGAGTACAACTGAATTAACTCACCATTTTCTTTAGTCTACCCAATAAACTAAAAAGAGGTGTGATATTAAAACTGGATTAAGATTGATCAGCACTGCCAATATTACACAGAGGGCTTCTCCACAACAGACGTTAACCAGACAATAAAACAGAACGTCTGCTACAGCGCCATCTACTGGCACATTGTATACTGCAGCCAGTTGTGAATCATTGGGTAGAGGCCTGCAGGACAAGTTCCTAATACCTGGTATATCCTGAAAGGGATGTAGCGAAATCCACCTTCTTCAGTGGGATATTCCATCAGTTTACGGTTCATGGCCCAGAACTGGTCAAACTTATCTGCAGAAAAAAAAAAAAGCATGGCCACATGTGTACACACACATACACACACACAAACACACACAAACCTCACTCATTTGGGGATGCATTTTGTTTGCTTCTCTCAAGCTTCAGTAAACGAAACTAAACCATAGAAATCGTTTGACTCATGTTTAAAATAAATTTGGTGTCTCATAATATAGCTAACCTGTATACCAACTTGTGTGTTCTAATACACGCTGCTGGTATTAAAACACAGTGCCACCCCCCTGTTGTAATTACAGGGGACATCAAAGCCCGTGACTCCAGACATGGGGAGTTGGCACGTTTGCCTTTTGTTCGTGTTCATCTGATAAATGCAGGAGTGAGATCAGTGACGGCGGCTCGCGCGGTCCCGGGAGATCTGTGGTAGAGCGCTAATACACACCTGCTGCTACCTTTCAGCTCACCTAACACCCCCCCCCCCCCCCCCCCCTCCCACTGCGCTCTCCCACACACACACACACACACACACACACACACACACACACACACACACACACACACACACTCCACAGAGCTGTGAGCATCTTCTGAAACTCTGTAGTCAAACCGCTTTCCCTACACACCTTTTCGTTTTTTACCCTCGATTCAGTGCCGAGAGTGTTTTGTTTTGTTTGTTTGCTTTCTCGAGCCTTGCTTTAGCACTTTCGGTCCTACCCTGGGGTTTCACCTGCGCCTGCACCTTCTGGTTTCACTCTTCTCACTCTTTAACGTTTTTTACACTAAAGCTTGTGGTTCCTGCTTCAACCACGCTGGTCCAGCAGTTGCACGGCCATCCGTGCCGTGAACGTCAGCGTGCTAGACACGGACGCCGAGACGTGTGGTTCGGCCCCGATAGAGCAGCTGATCGCCCTTGAAGCTGGAGCAGATGATCGCCCCTGAAGCTAGGTGCTCCTCACCGTTCTGCAGGCCCATCCACAGCTGCTTGTGGTCTTTCTTCTGCATGTCGTTGATGACCTGGCCCTTGTGTTTAAGTGCGTCTGCTTCCTTAATGCTGCTCATGAAATGGGCTTCGATCACAGAGCTGGAGGGACAGTGGAGCAGGTCACGTTCTGGAAAATGCTGCAAAACAAACCACACGGGTATTACACTCCAGCCGTGGCCTGGGTGACGGACAGGTAATGACAACAGGTAAAGTAACGCAAGTACTGTGTGTACCTTAAAGTGCACAGTGACGCTCCATGGGAGAGCTGTATTTGAGGCATGCAGGTCAAACAACACTCCAATTGGGTAGTGCCTTCAAACAAGTGAGAAAGAAAGAAAGAATTGAAAGACGCCGTTTTAGAATGAAGCTTCTTCCAGGAGCCAGTGGTATTCTTCTATAAAGTCTGCACTGCCACCTTGTGTTCAAGAAGGATTTACACAAACAAAAACATCACTCATGTATTACTTCATGCCGTGTGTGTGTGTGTGTGTGTGTGTGTGTGTGTTGATGACGAAAACCATGTTAAGGTCTTTAAGAAGTTCTATCTGAAGTGCCTTCTTTTGACATGGTTTATGCTGAATAACCATGAACTCCCATGAGTGCTACATCACCACTAAGACCTTGCACGTTTCTGGGCTAATATGCCAACATCCACCTCATCGAGTACAGGACCTCCCAGCTCCTAACTTTAGAGATAAAGTCCTCTTTTGGTATTTTGCTATTGGCTTAGTGTGGATGCACTGGTGAGTTCTAGAGGGACACAACGGAAAAGAAGCAAAGAAAGCAGGTCAAGCTTGCAAGCCAAGAAGCTCTAATGAAGTCAATCACGTACCATTTGAGAGGGGTCCCCTCGTATTCGAACCACACCTCCTCCACGGCTTCGGCTCTCACCACCTTCAAAAAGTGTTTCTTAACCTTGTCGGTCACGAGCGTCAGATAACTGACCCTCGGAAGGAGCAGCTGGAAAAAGCAATGCAGAAAAGACCAGAGAACATTGGTCAGCCTCATTTGCTGGGACAGAGCAACCCAAAACATCAGCCAGATATTGCCTGCTATAGACAGCTGGAACAGAACAAATCCAAACGTTGGTAACAGGGAGTCAACGTCTGCATTGTTCATCAATACAGCTACAGCAATGATGGGCTCAACATTTTGTTTGTAGAAGGATGTAACATGTAAGTGTCTTTCCCATGACAACAACATTTCATCCTGTGGGAGCATCTTGACCAATCAGATGTGTGTTCTCTCAGATCGAATTTTCAATACATTCGAATTTTACAGCAAATTAATCAAATATTCTTTATTTCATAAATCCCTACAATAAATGAAATGTAGCAGGAAAGAGTCTATGTGGTTTATCTATAATTTTGTATTCTAGCAATCTGAATCATTTTTAATAGCTTGTTGGCTTGTCTATGTGTAAATTACACCTCTTGCCCCCACTCATTGAGAGTGTTTATGACTCACATAAAATGGTTCTGCCTCTCTTTCCGTGACTTCGTCCGGGTACAGTGTGAAGCATGTGGGTATCCGTCCAAACCAAACATCTCGAAGAACGTCCTTGTCATCTGCCATTATGCTGACCCTCTACGTGACACATAGGACACTTCCAGTTTTTCCTCTGTTAAAAATGAAAGCACTGTTAGCTTTATTAGATAACTAAATGGCAACATTAGCTACTTTTAATGACACTTCAATTGAATTCCTGAGGGTTTAATGACTGCACACACCTGCTACAGTCTTCTTGAAGAAACACAACAGGAAAGACAAACAGTCAATATTATTATTCATTCAGCTAACATGATTTATGACACTCTTACTATTACTTTTACTTTAATTTTTTACCAATAATAAAACTAGATTAGCTAACAAACTTGTGAGCCCAGGAACCGTTTTGAGAAGGTTGAGGAGGCCCCGTTTGAACTCTGCTGACTAGTTTAAAAGTTGAGTTTGGGTAATAAACACACCTACTCGTGTAATGAAATTTGGAGACATTTGACATAATTATTATTTTATTTATTGTTTTTTTTTTACTTGTTGTCTATCTTTGGTAACGAATATCAACTAGCTAGCTTGATTCTAGGTAGTTATCTAGTTGTTTTACAAGTTAGCACTAACGTCCAAGTTCCTAATATTCCCCAATAAAATGATACTCGAAGCACTTCACCGTCCAGCGCTACTGTATCCATGCAGACGGCCACCCAGCCGGTTACTAACGCGTTATTCCGGTTGGACCACAGCAGTAGTCCGTGTCATTGACGATGGGAGTTCAGTAATGTGTTGGCTAGGCTAGGCTAGCTAATGCTACATCACAGCTAACTTGGAAGCTAACGCTAGCTACCAGCGAGTCCCGTCACGCTACGAAAAGCCTCCAGTTTGGATTGATTTTTTTTTCGGGTTCAAATCACAAGTCTCGTTGTTCTCCATTTCGACAGGTGACAAATTAAAAGGTAACGTAGCTAACGGAACAGGTTTGAGTGTCAGTTAGCTTAGCGCAGCTAGCCTAGCATAGCACAGCTAGCCTAGCATAGCACAGCTAGACTAGCATAGCACAGCTAGCCTAGCCTAGCATAGCATAGCATAGCACAGCTAGCATAGCATAGCACAGCTAGCCTGCTCTCCTACCTCCACTCCTTCCCTGCTGAATCACCAGTTTGCAGCCTCGGCGCTCCTCACATACAGGTGAGCTCATAAAACAACCCAGTCTGTAGTAGATATCTGTTATCTACGGTAACGACAGATGCCCTATAACGTCAATGTAAAACATATATACCTACGAAACTGCTGCTAGGAATCACGGGACGTCAGAGAGCAAGTGGAAAACAGCGCAACTACAACAATTAGCTGGTTAGCTAGCTGTGTTCTTCTTCTTCTTCTTCTTCTTCTTCTTCTTCTTCGTGTTCTTCTTCTTCTTGTTTCGATATCTCCGCTGCCACCTAGTTCTCTGACTAAAACAGCAGGGCAATTTTTCGTAGGTTTGGGAAACTTTTCCTCAAATTTACATGAAATTTCATTATCCCTTAGTAATATTATTAACCGTTATATTAAAATATAAACAAACATTTAAATACATCTTACTACTCTGCATAGGTTATTTGTAATACATAATAATACATATAGCATATTTCCTGCACTGGCCTCTATTTTTAAACTAATTTATCTATGAGGTCAATGATCATTCAGTGAAAATGCCTATAAAGTTCCTGTCACATATACTAGCCTCCAAATCTAATATAAGAGTATCATACCTCTGTTGTGTGATAGGAGTCCATGCAATTACACATACACTAGATGTCGCCTCCAGCTGATAGTTCATTCATACAGATATTCTGACAAGGCAATAATACGGCATTGACTTTTTTCTTTATTTTAGGTAAAGGAAACAAGAAGACATTTTTTGTTGCATTCAAAAAGAAACATGCCAACTGCTGCGGAGTTTCTCTGGCTTGTCAGTGGGTGTTGTGCACCCAACTATGTAAAGAAGCCTCCAGAAAGTTTAACCTATGTGAAAAAACGATGTTATCGTGTTATGTTTAATAAATACGTTATACACAATATCTTGTCATTTTCTTGTTAAAAGTACAAACAGTACACACAACTAAACAGGCCATTTCCATGAAGTCATGTAGCGCATCTTCAAGTGTAAACAGGTACAAGTTTGGGTTTAAGAACTCAAAGAAATCGCGTTAATAATAACGTTCACATATACCCTGCTTTTCACAAAGTAAAAGTAAAACAAAGCACAGCCGTTGACAGGCGTTGCCGTCTTATGTGGACTATTTGGTTATTGTGTCGAAGGTTTTTATTTGCATCCAACACTAACCGTCCATGGCAGATATTATATCTATGCCATATAGACATCGCCATAGCCTGCTCTGACACCCAAATAGTTCTCATCTCCTAACAGGTTTCTCATCTCCTCCCATGTTTCTCATCTCCTCCTATGTTTCTCATCTCCTCACAGGTTCCTCATCTCCTCCTATGTTTCTCATCTCCTCACAGGTTTCTCATCTCCTTACAGGTTCCTCATCTCCTCACAGGTTTCTCATCTCACAGGTTTCTCATCTCCTCCCATGTTTCTCATCTCCCATGTTTCTCTTCTCACAGGTTTCTTATCTCCTCTCATGTTTTCAGGTTTCTGAAGAGGAGCAGAGCGTAACGTAAACCTACACGATACTTCTGGTTTCTTTTACATTTAAAACATCGCCTAATTTCAACTGAGACTCCATATTAGATTCTCTAGGATAAGACCTGATATAAATTTCCAGTACCATAAAGGGCCATTTTGGAGATTGAAGTGAATCACCAGAACAGTAAGGCTATTAAAAGTAGTTGCAGGGTATTAGAAGTCCTCCCGGTCCAGTGTACTGGAGAGCGGTTCGGTGTGACTTCAGCTGATGGAGAGGATGATGGATGAAGTTTGCAGTCTTGACACGCCACCAAAACCGCTACCGTGACTCAGGTTTATCGCTTGTGAAGCAGGAAACGTATTTTTCTACAGCAACTTTAGCCTAGTAATGTGTGAATTCAAACTGTTTCTCCGAAACACACTTAAAAAAACAATTTGTTGGATTTACTTAATACAGTTATGTCAACAATTACCACCTAACTGAGTTGTGTTGGATATAATTAAATGTATTAACCTTCAAGTAACTATCTTTTGTAAAACCAAGATGACTGTATTAAGTAAAACCAACAGCAGAAACAAAAATAGGAGGGCGGGGACAAGAACAAGAGGGCGTGACAAACCAAAAAGGGGCGTGGAAAGGTCCACGTTAACAAATCAGCAAGCAAATGAAAAATCCACAGGAGATGGGTGGGATTATATTGACTGGAGGCACCATCCATCCATCCCACCATCTACATCTGCTTATCCAGGTCCGGGTCGCGGGGGCAGTGCCCTAAGCAAGTATTTATATTATAAATACGTTTAAATATTAAATGTTTAAAATATGTAAAGGCCATTCCAACAGGCATTTAATCCAGATTAATTAGAGCTTAACATAAACAACAAAAGGGACGTGAGAAAACAGTGAAATCCAAACAGCAGTTAGAAGTTCAAATGAGAGGAAACACAAATTACGAAACTGCTCAGAATGACTCCGCTAAGATGAGTCAGGATGTTCAGAGAGGATGATGTAAGTCAGGCTTAAATAAACAGACTGGTGAAACAGCTGGAGAAACAGGGAAGTTGCACTAACTTTCACATGATGGTTAGCGTTAAATAATGCTTTAGTATGCATATTTACAGCATATAAAGGAATGTGTTACAACAGGATATGAGTATGTATAAATAATCAAAATCTTTACAAATGTATTTTATTTTGATGATATATTTAACAATTTTTTCACATGTGTGTTTTTCTGTGACCATTTGAAAGGGCTCTATCCACTGAAGAAGACATCCTTAGAAAACACAATTTGAATTTAAAGCTGAAAAGCCAATATATGTTTGAGGAAACAGCAAAGCAAGGCCATGCCACACTGATTAATGACCTCTACACAGAGGTCTACATCACCGAAGGTGAGAACAGAGAGGTCAACAAGGACCACAAAGTTAAACTCATCGAGAAAACATAGATGGGATCAGGGATGAATGGCAAAACAATCAAATGCAGTGATATATTTAAGAGCATACTACGTCAACAAACCAACATCAGAACTGTGTTGACAAAGGGAGTTGCGGGCATCAGAAAAACAGTCTCTGTGCAGAAATTTATTCTGGACTGGGCTGAACAGCCAATAAGGACATACACCTCATTTGTCCTCTTCCTTTCCATGAGCTGAATTTACTGAAGGACAGGAAACTCACTTGTGATTTGAACCCAACAAAATCCAAACTGGAGGCTTTTCATAGCGTTTGAAACGGAAGGATATAGAGTCTTGTTTGTCTTTGATGGTCTGGATGAGTGACAAATTCCACTACATTTCCAAAAAAGAGAGATGTTATTAAAAAAGTCAGCCTCCGTGGACAAATTATTGACGAACCTCATCGAGGGAAACCTGCTTCCTTTTGCTTTTGTCTGGATTACGTCCAGACCGACGGCTGCTGCTCAGATTCCTTCTGAATTTGTTGACCGAGTTGCAGAGGTACGAGGATTTAGTGACACACAGAAGGAGCAGTACTTCCATAAGACAATCAATAACCAGACCCTAGCAGTGAGAATAATCGCGCACGTCAAGTTATCGAGAAGCATGTACATAATGTGTCATATACCAGTTTTTTGCTGGCTTTCAGCCGCAGGTTCTTGAGAGAACGCTGGATGATAACAGTGATCAGACCCCTAGCACACTAACTCGGATGTACACACACTTTCTCAATGTTCAGACAACCATCAAAAATGTAAAGTACCAAAGGACAAAAGAGCAAGACAGAGAAATGATTTTGAAACTGGCCTTTCTGCAGCTGACTGAAGGTAATCTGATCTTCTACGAGGTAGATCTGAAAAAAATGTGGGATTGATGTCAGAAGTGTCCGTGTATTCTGGAGTGTTCACCCAGATCTTTAAAGAAGAGTTTGGCTTATCCCACAGAAAAGTGTTCAGTTTTGTGCATTTGAGCATTCAGGAACACCTTGCAGCTTTGTATGTGTTCTTTGTCTTTAGCACGCGAGAACAGCTATCAGATCCCACCTGTGAGCTCGGAGGTCTGCTCAGATCTTCGTCAGTTTGTGAGTTCCTCAAAGCGTGGTGGATCTGGCCTTGAAGAGTCAGAACGGCCATTTTGACCTTTTCCTCCGCTTCCTTCTTGGTCTGTCGCTGGAGTCCAGACGGACTCTGTTGCAGAGCCTGTTTGCACAGTCAGGATGTATCCTGCCGAGTAATGAGGAAACAGTCCAGTACATTAAAGAGAAGATCAGAGAGGATCCTTCTTCGGACAGAAGAATCAGTCTGTTCTACTGTCTTCTTGAACTGAATCATCATTCTGTTGTTGAGAACGTGGGAAAGGGCTCAGGAATGCTGTCTGTTTTTATGCTCAAACCGGAACTGTGGTCAACTCTGGCCTTCAAGTTTCAGACCTCAGAAGAAGAGCTGGACCATTTTGATTTGAAAACATACAAACACCAGCGAATTCCTTGACAGAACTCCTAGATCCAGACAAGGTTCCTCTCAACGATGCTGCCAGTTGTCGAAACAGCCCGATCACCAGAGTAGATCACAGTAATCCCTGCACTACTCACTGAGATAAGAACCACTAGGCATCTTGTATTTACATTTATTAATCAACAGATAGGAAGAATGAGGAAGATAAGAATGTATCTCAAATGATCAAGAACAATCACAACTAAACATTACTCTGGAGCGTCTGCATCTGCAAGAACCAAACCTAAATAATTAACAGTGTCTTTATAAACAATTGTACCGTTTGTGCTTACATATAATCTATTTTATCATTTGTGATTACATATAATCTATGTGATTACATATAATCATCATATGTTTTTCCCACCCAGGTTGAAGGGCTGTGGCCTCACCAAGAGAGGCCGTGAAGCACTTGCTCTGGCTTTCATTGAAAACCGATCAGAACTCAGAGAGCTGAACCTCAGAGAAAACAGGCTAAAGGATTCAGGAATGAAGCTGCTATGTGCTGGACTGGCAAGTCCATACTGCAAACTGGAATAAGTATTTTAAGTATTTTAATAAGTAAATAAGTATTTAAGTATTTCAATAAGTAAGGAACTGGAGTAAGTATTTTAAAAACATTACCCAACCATGTACTGTTGTTAAACTGAATTAACAGTACACACAGCAGGAGGGGGATTTCTAGGTTGAAGACTGCAACATCAACCCTTTGTGCAAGGGGATGTCGATAAAGTTTTGGCAAAGTGCAATATGACTTATGCGCAAGTACATTACAAGTCAGATTACAGGAGAAGGATAAAGTAGCAGCAAGCTTATGCTGCTAGTCATTGTTGACATTTTATCTTGGTTATTCCGACAGCTAAAGGCAGCAGGTAAGTGTCACTGTTTCAATTTGACGGAAGGACCTTCTGGATTTCAAAAACTGTGGTCCTGGAAAACTGAAGGTTGCGTTCTTACAGTAACCACCTACTAATGTCTCATTTGGATATGTGCTCTCGCTTATGTGTGACTGAACATCATTGATTATAATTATAATATAATTATATTATAATTTTTAAGTCGATATTTAGCTTAAATAGATATTACCAAAATAGAGAATTGAACTTGAATGATGAGAACACTTGTCTGAATGCGGTCTCATTGTGCTGGTGTTGTGCTGTGGTCTACTGTTTCTACAGTAGGTTGCGATACTGTTATCTGGGCGTGGGAAGCTGTGAAGCTCTGGCATCTGCCCTCACCGCGGCAGCGTCCAGTCTGAAGGAGCTCAATCTGAGAAATAACAAACAAAAAAGATTGTGGATCTGGGGATCGTTACGTTGTTCAACGGACTGAAGAATCAGAACTGTAGGCTTGAGAAGCTTCTGTAAGTGTTTTATATAGTAACATATGTAGCAAGTAAAGCGTTGACCTGGGGGAAAGGAGAATCCTCCTGGAACTATTAGATCAGCATTGTCCATTATCAGATTAATCTTCTACATATTAGAATCATATTAATCTCAATTTTTTTGTTGTTGTTATATTGATTTCATGTGTAAAGCATGGGGAAAATGTAATCTTCAATCAGTGTAAACATGTTAACTAAGTGATTTATTACACTGAAAATACCTTTTCTCCAAAACATGTAGTCATAATTCACCTGTAAATATATTTTCCCCCTTCCTAATGTTTAAAATGTTCAAATGTTTGAATATCTGAATGTTCCTTAATATTAAATATCATGTCATACATTCTCACTTATTTATAAGTATGAAGGGGTTGGAGTACACAAATGAATTTTTACAAATGAATTTAAAGTAAAAACCCCACAAACCCCAGCTTCACAATCAGGGTAAGAATTCATTCAATGATTGGAGTTAGGTGGTTTTAAATAAACAGGAGAATCACCACAAAGTTCCAGAGCACACAGGAGAAGGTCAGATCAGAACAGCAAAGTGCTCTACACAAATGGAATTATAGAGGCGTCAACACGGCACAAAGATGTATGCTGTATAACTATGTTTTAAATATGTCTGTACAGAAATTAGATTGCTGTATGCTTAATTTCTAACAGCAGTCCATTTTATCCCTGTTACCAGTGGCGATTGCTCTAAGACTGCAAGGGAAGCTCAGCTTCCCCTAAAATGTCAAAAAATAAGTGATCAAACATAAACTGTTGTGTGTACATGTCATTGACTAAATATGCGCTACAACACGCTCAACTTTTGTTCAGAATCAGCTTCTTATCACTGGTAACGACGCAGCTTTCCTCTCACTCATTCCCGCAGCTTCACGGTGCTTTAAACGACGTGGACGCTGAGCGTCTACAGAGTTCAATAGCGAAGCAAAGAGTGCAGCGAAACAAGACGAGCCATTGGATAAATGCTGGGCTTTGTCCCGCCCATCGGACGCTCAGCGTCTCTGGGGGTCTATGGGGCAGTGGGCCGGCCTCGGCTGGCCCGGACGCTCAGCTTCTGCATGATGATTGGATGATCTATCTGAGGCTGAATCCCTTTTTGATTGACAGCGAAATGAGCGAATCAGCGATCTTTTGGTGTAAACCTCCGCGGGAGCATTTAATTTTAATTTTAATTTTAATTTTAATTCTGTTCTGAGTTGAACCGGAGATTTTCCTAATTCTCTTAGCTGCATTTTCTTCGTTAATAACGACTAGCGACAAATCGAGCTTCTATTTCTGGTGGTTTTTGTTGTAGCTGCTTGTGTTTGGAGACTGACTTCTATCACTCAAGCCCAAATTGAGCTTCCCCTCCTTGAAAGACCAGCATCCGCCACTGCCTGTTACTAACGTAATGTAGTGAGAATGTACAGTTGTGATCAAATTTATTCAACCCCCAATGCTGCGAAGGGTTTTATGGAATTCAGTGCACATTTGTAATTGTGTTCATAATGAAATCTTACAAGGACTTGTTAAAGAACTAAATGCAACTAAGATAGCATCAATTTTTTTTGTCATAAAGTATTAAATGGCCTTTTTGTGATTTCTTCATTGACACAATTATTCAACCCCTTTACGACTACCACTCCTAAGAACAGAGGTTCATTCCAGTGTTTTCCATCAGGTATTGAAAACATCTGTGGATGTCAACGAGCAGCAATCAAGCATGATAAGCACCAATTAGGCAGATTTAAAAGGACTGTGATACTCAGCTCCTTCTAGACATCTACTGGTGTGTTTCCAAGCATGGTGAAGGCAAGAGAATGGTCCCAGAAGACAAGAGAAGAGGTTATTGCTCTTCACAAGAATGGCAATGGATATAAAAAGATTGCGAAGTTGTTAAATATTCCAAGAGACACTATCGGAAGTATCATTCGCAAGTTCAAGTTAAAGGGCACAGTGGAAACGTTACCTGGTCGTGGCAGAAAGAAGATCCTGACCGCGACTGCTGTGCGCTACCTGAAGCGTAATGTGGAGAAAAATCCCCGCGTGACTGCTAAGGAACTGAAAAAAGACCTGTCAGATGTGGGCACTGAAGTTTCAGCTCAGACAATAAGGCGCGCACTGCATAACGAAGACCTCCATGCCAGAACGCCCAGACGCACCCCCTTGCTGACTCCAAAGAACAAGAAAAGTCGACTGCAGTATGCCAAAAGTCATGTGGACAAGCCACAAAGGTTTTGGAACAGGTTTTGGAAACTAAATTAGAACTGTTTGGGACAATGGACCAGCGCTATTTTGGAGAAGGAAGAACCAGGCTTATGAACAAAAGAACACCTTGCCTACTGTGAAGCATGGCGGGGGGTCAATTATGCTTTGGGGCTGTTTTGCTTCTAATGGTACAGGAAAGCTTCAACGTGTGCAGGGTACCATGAATTCCCTTCAGTACCAGGAGATCTTGGAGGAAAATGTGATGGAGTCAGTCACAAACCTGCGGCTTGGGAGACGTTGGACCTTCCAACAGGACAATGATCCGAAGCACACATCCAAGTCCACTAGAGCATGGTTGAACATGAAAGGCTGGAACATTCTAGAGTGGCCATCGCAATCACCAGACTTAAATCCAATTGAGAACCTCTGGTGGGACCTAAAGAAGGCAGTTGCAGTGCGCAAGCCTAAGAATGTGACTGAACTGGAGGCTTTTGCCCATGAAGAATGGGCTAAGATACCCATAGGTCGCTGCAAGACACTTGTGTCAAGCTATGCTTCACGCTTGAAAGCTGTCATAACTGGAAAAGGATGTTGTACTAAGTACTAAAAAATAATGTCACTAGGGGGTTGAATAAAACTGATAATGCTGTGAGCACAGTAAAGACATTTGTGGTTATTCCATCATAAATATTATGTTATGTTTGTCTAATTTATAAGTGCCTCTTTGATATAATTGTAAATAAGATGACTGAAATGATCAAAATCAATGTCAAACTGGCCAAAACACTTTATTTCAGTGGGGGTTGAATAAATTTGATCACAACTGTATGTTGAGTCCTATAGATTCACAGCAAAGACATGAGTTACTAATTTAGCTTTAGCCACGTAGACTAAATTAATGTCCACTAGATGGCGTCCCAATCATACAATTGGTCTTCAGAAACCCTGCACGTTTTAAGAGCAGGGTTCAATATATAAACGTGTCATGAAAAATTATAATTGTACAGTGGAAGCGAGGCTGAAGATTATTATACATGATCCACCTCCATATATAATAACTACTGGGCTTTTACATTTTTTACTTTATTATTATTATTTATTTTATTAAGTAACTACCCTGAATATAATGAAGAGAAAAAACATGGAGCTTCAGGAAAAGGCAGAAAGGCCGATGGGTTCCTTAAGGGTGAGAAGTGTATTCACAGTGTGAACGAGCGGTTCACTTATCACACTGTAACTTTGCTGATAATAACCATTATAATAAATGTAAGTCAGTGCCCCTCATGTTTGAAGTTCATCTAGTCGCCAGTCATTTGGCCACACACATTTATTCTGCTCACAGAACTCTTTACGGTCCTCCTGACTTGTCGTGTGTCAGAAGTGTGTTTGTATCCACTGGTTTCACTTTTGGCTCACATTGAAATCGAATGCTTTGTACAAATCTGCACACCTATATTTGACGTTGAGTGAGAGACAGTGTGAGACACTTTAGACTGATGGAGTCATGTCTGTCACCTCTCCCTGGGCATGCATGCTCCCTGTCTTACTAAAACTTTTCCCACTATGAAATGCCAACATGGTTACAACCTGATTCATAATGCGATGGCCATGGCCCCAAACTACAGCTGCAATGTCCATCGGTCACTGTCTCACATTTCAGTCGTGCAGAAAGTGTGTGTGTGTGTGTGTGTGTGTGTGTGTGTGTGTGTGTGTGTGTGTGTGTGTGAGTGTGTGTTTAAGCAGCTTGAAATGTGGTCTCATTCAAAAACAGAGAGGCCAAACTGGAAAGACAGAATTTGACCGGACGGAGTGGTTGTCTAAGGTGAACCGTCCTTGGGTTTTGTGTGCACGGTTTTGTGCGACTGTGCACTACCCCCCCCCCCCCCCCCCACCACCTCCCAGACGTCTGCGTGTACGGCAGACTGCGATTGTAATTTCAATTTAAAACACATGAGGGGAAATCCTGCCTCCTTAATGTTGCGGCCCGGCCCCCGGGAAACGTGCGGTCCGGCTGAAGGTTGTGCTGGGTCCAGGAACGATCGGGCTTCGCCTGGCGTTACGCAACCGCACCCCCCCCCCCCCCCCCACCCCAACACCACCCCAACACCACCCCTCCCACTCCCATCCAAGGTGTCTGCGGAAACCTTGAGAGGCCTGGAAACACCATGTCAACATCTGAGAGCAAGACAAGAGGCTCACGTCTCCCTCTGTTAATTCACTACTTAAACGGACAGGAATGTGAGACTACAGGCGTTTATTACTCTTTTGGAATCCAGCGTGGAAGGACTGAGACACGTTGTGACTGCCTCCGTGTTACGAGGCTTCCTATAGACTCCAGTGAAGCACGTGCGCAGTAGTGGCACTATGACGCCATAGTGTAATGACGTCATGTCACGACTGCAAGCGTCTGCACGCTCAGACTTTGGTGCGCTAACTCTTAAGAGTAAAGATGAGCTCATGGCTTGACCGCTGACCCCCCAGGTTCTGGCTCTCAGCCTCCACTACTCCGAAAGACGCCCCTGCCGACGCACGGATCAATAGACGAGATGCCTAATGTTCTTCGCCGGTGCTGGAAAGGATAGAGCAGCGTGCTTTTAGAGCGTGCTGCAATGCGCGTTGCCGGGGCCGCGCGGAGCCCACTTTGCCCGGTCCAGGCGCGCGGGCGAGGCGCGTGTGCGGTGGTGTCGCGTCCTCGTGATCGGAGCGAGGGTCCCGGAGAGGTGAACGACGTCAGAGGCGCTCGCGACGCAAGCACGCGGCCCGCGTTCGTTCTTGCGCGTCTCTCGTGAGCTTTTGAGCCGATGCTCGCGCTGACCGCACACGCACGAGCGCGGCGAGTTTCTGTTAAGGTAATAAACAGCTGCTGATGCGTGAAACGAACCCGTACTAAACGTTTCCTAAGATAGATGCAAAGAAAATATAATGATGCATTTAAAATGTTGACGAGAACAGAACAGACATCAAGAGAAACTGGTCTATGAAACGTAGACCCAGATGTGTTGGGCTACCGACGGGATCCGAACGATTCCGAACTAACGGACGCACGGAGAGGAAAAGTCTGACCATAATGTAGTTGTGGAGTCAGTCTGGGGTCTGTCCCGGTGGAAAAACCTAGTGTTCATCAGATGAAGGCAGCATTGTAAGATCCAGCGAGGTCTCTCTCTCTCTCTCTCTCTCTCTCTCTCTCTCTCCTTTCTTCCTGCCTGTCCATTACAGGCCGGGTGAGTGTATTTTGTCAGTGCGAATGACAGGCAGAAGAGAAAGGGTCATTACTTCAGCTCAAACCTCCTCCTCGCCTGCTAATCAATACAGAGGGATCATTAGAATGAATAGATGGACACTGGCTGGACTCTGTGCTGGCCCGGGGGGACGGGTAGGTGGGGGCGTGGAGGGGTAGATGGAGGCGGCGGTAAGCAGCTGAAAGGCTCCAGGAGAGGTCCGCAGCTCATATCTACCGCTCAGCGTCCCGCAGCCACGGCGACGGAGGGCGGTCAACCTGTGGCTGCTCCACGGCTGCTTTTAAACTATTAAGCCAGGAGTTCGCTGTAATCAAATCCTGGGGCTCGGCCGCCGTCTGCGCGAGACGGAGGCTCTTAGCGCCGTACGAGAGGAAGCACCTCTTCGATAGCGTCAGGTTTTGTCCAAGTAAAGTGAGAAATGCATCAGGCAGAAGAGTTTTCGTTGTTGAGACTGAGGTGCTTTGTGAGTTTATTTGGGGCGATTCCTACTTGGTTTGGATCAAACTTCAAAATCACCAACCCGACCCGACATCCTCACCAAAAATAAAAAGCCACATTGGTAATAATGAGTGGATTTAGACAGATAGATCATTTAACATCAAACAAATGACTTAACTATAAATGAGCTAACTAGTCCAGTCATTGTTTGACACGGTTCCTTCGGAGGCCTGAATCCTCCCCACGTACTGACAAACGCCAGACTGAACACGACAGTACCAGATGGAAAAAATTACCATCCAAGACATCTGGATGACTTTGCATTTAAAAATGTCTGTTAATGTGTCTTTTAAACGTGATTTGTGCGAGTGACTTCGTGGAAAGATCCAAGGATCATCTGTCGAACTAGCATGAAGCAGCTCTTTCGTATGCCAGGTAGTCTAGATGGTCTCCAGGACCTAGCAGATGGGTCTGAGCCACACCCACAGGACATGTGGCGACGCACACGTGCTCGCAAAGGCGACAAAATTAACGAACAAACGAGCGCAAAGGGGAAAGATCGTACATGTTGAGTTGTTGATCAGCTAACATGGTAGGCGAACCATTTCCCAGTTACTGTCGGGTCACCTGCGAGTCCAAGAAATGTGTGGATGCTGTGCCCATTAAAGCCCATTAAAATGTGTGGCTGTAGTAATGGTTGTATGGAGGATTATTTAACCGTATTTTATGCACCTACTATTGGTAAGTACTTAATGCTAAGTACACATCTGTCCTCTGTACACTGTATCCAATGAACTGGGGGGGAAATGTTGCTTAAAAGCAGGATGTCCATGAGAGAGGAGACTGGAATTAGGGCTCAACTCCGCCAGGGAGCGAGACACACTCCCATTAGTGAACGTCAGAATATAAAGGGCCGACTGAAAAAAAAGTCTGGTACCTGTGAGCTACTTTAGCTAATAAAGCGCTCACGTACTGCCTGCTTGCTTCATTCGGTTCGGGTTCGGATGTGCAGCGACGTGGCCGTACGTGTTGCCCCCAAACGCACTTTTTTTTCGAAAGGGCTGTTTCAGAAAGAGAGAGCGCGTCGGAAACTGGGCGTCTGGAAAAAGAGGCGTGACCCGATATTGAACTGGGTGTTATTTTTGGAGCGCCACGGGAACGCAAGCCGGGTGCCGCACGGGCCTGCCTTCTGTCGCCATGGCGATGGCTGCTTTAGAACGCGGCTGGATGGAAAACAAAAAAAGTCTGCAGGACAGACGGGTGGTGCGCGGGACAGTCCCGTGGCACCGCGCCGACGGTTTTTCCCGTGACTGCCCCCTTGCTCCCTGCTGGTATGTCAAATATTTAAGCCCCCCCCCCTCCCTCCCCCAAATAAAACTGCTCAATTCCAAACACACGGAGACAGGCGTGCAGGTACCGACGGGTCACGTTCGTCTGTGCCTGTGTGTGCACGTCCAGTGAAGTGGGAGACACTCTGATCGGTACCGTGACCGAGCAAACGTGGAGCTTTTCAAGTCGACCCTTAGGTGAGGGGACAGAGAGGGGGCGGTGTGGAACCCCTCGCCAGTTAGGGGCAAAAACCCGCCACCATCACCATCACCTCGGAACGCAGACTTTTGTTCGGAGACGGGACTCCACTAGTTCACGCAAACAAAACGACTCGGAGAGGTCATCGGCTTAAACGAATCGCACCATGTAGAAAGCCTGTTATGAATGTACAGTGTAGATTTAATCAGCATACCAGAGTGAAGATGGCACCATAACGGAGGCATGAATACGAACCATCTCCAAATGCTTTTTACAACACTGACACTTCACTGCAGGTCACACCACAACATCCTCTGCATTTACTTACAAATAGTGCAAAGAGACATACATATCTTTTAAATAACGTTTTTTTATTCGTTTCGGTAGCAGAAAGCATACTGTATACATAAAATACCCTTGAGATTTCTATAAATATTTAATAGTAGAGAAGATACAAGATTTAGGTTACTGTGTGCCTAAACTGGGAAAAAAAAGATTTAAAAAAGTCAAAAGAATACAATCAGTCTGTTTAGCAGAGCCAACGCAGAATAAGGCACAAGGAAAGGTGTGTTAGACACATGATCATGCGTTCATATACAATAGGAAGGAAGAATGCCAAAGTACCCATGACACAACAATGAACAAAAACGTCAGATATTAAGTGCATGCGTTAGAAAGACATTTTTTTTCACTCAGCCACAGAGGAGAAGATCAGACAAGATCTTTAACAAGATCATACAAGATCAGACAAGGTCAGGCCTCTTAGTTGGTCGTGTACATGAGATTTATTCATATATTTGTTATTTTCACTAGTTCGTTTTGTTCTGTTAGACCAGTGGTTCTCCTTGTGATGGGCATCTGAATCTCCGCATGTGTTTTCTTATTCTCATAACCAGATGATCAAACGCACATTATTCGTCAGGTAATAGATTCACCCTTGGTGGGCTGTGTCAGGTGTTCTGATGTGGCAGAAACACACACGTCAAAAAACAAAATGAAGCCAAACCCCACACACTCCAGGGTACAGGTGTGGAACCGTGACCTGTCTCTCTGACGCCATTGGTCTGACGCCAGAGCCGGAGTGGCTAATCGGGAGATTCGGGAGGATTCCCGATGGGCCGGCTCATGTCAGTCTCTAGTTTGGGCCGATTGGGATGGAAAAATAATTTTGGGCCGGATTTGGGCATGAAACTCCCGGGCTGAAAAAAGTGTCCCACTCCGGCCCTGTCTGACGCCATTGGTCATGTCCTACACAAGACTAAAACCCACTGATTACCTGGTAGAATCCTTTGGTGTCATTGTGCCATTTATTGCTTGTCTTCGTCTGCTAAAACCCTACGCCAACCCCCAACTGTGATTTCAGGTATTGCTGTGTGCTTAATGAAGGATATGAGCTATTTTTTTTGGTTATTCTATAATGATTTTGTGCTTGTGCAATTTCCCCTGGGAAAAGATCCGGATTACATTTCGCCACGTGAGAGAAATCCTAGTTTGGCTAATAAAACAATAATAATAAATAAAAAACTTTTATTAAAATGATTTAATTTGCCCAGAGCAATGTGCATATGCCAGTGTGCTGGGGCTGAATTCATGGGTTAGCTATTCTTCTTTCATAAGTGCTTTATTGAAACGTGGAACCTTTTATGTCCTGGTCAAAGTTCTTCATCCACTAATACACTGTGCATCAGTCAGTGGTGGAGGGCTATGATGGAGGTGGGGAGGTAGAGCTGAATCCCTCTGGTAGAGACTACGCACAAGACGAGGAACAACGGCATGATAATTAAGACATATGTACAGCATATTAAACATACATATTTATATAAAGATCACTACAGACATCTTTATATGTATATGGTTTAAAAAAAACAACACCCATGGTCTAAACACAGGTCTATGTAGTTCACACATTCATATACACTTCCAGCCTTTTCTAGTTACTGTAAACAAACACGTGAATGACTTTGAAGCGATAGCATGGAGAAGTGTGCGGGAACGAGAGGGTTGCATCCTGGTTTGAGCGTGCAGCAAGGCACTGCTGTGTCTGTCCCGCGCGGCGACCTGGGGCGGGACGGTTCGGCTACTAAACGCTACTCTGACCCAATCCGACAGCCTTGGTCCTGAACGCCAGTATACACGTCAAGAACAGAAGAGACTGAAAACGTCTTCACGAAATCTTGGTCCACGGAAGAGCAGTTGTATTTAAGGCAAGACCAAAAAATAAAAATAAAATAAAAACGGAACAAAGCACAACAGAAACACACACACAAAAAAAAAACTTAAAACAAACAACGATAAAAAACCAAAACAGTCATCGATGGTGCTTTTGATTCATCTCATGGAATTTAAGGCCTTTCACGTGAAACATTCAGTCAACTGGAGTTTAGCTGGAATAGTCAACTTTAAACACCAGGAGTCCAGGAACAGGATGTGGGAGGAGGGTGTGGTGCTTCTATGGGAAGACATCTTGGTCCCTTCTTTAGTGAGGAGTCTGGAGAGGCATCTACGAGTGGTGAAGATCTGCTCCATGACAGGTGATGCTTGACAAGTCATTCCGGATGATCTCGTTGACTGGGAACAGAAGATCACACCGATTCATTTTTACAATCAATTCATGATGGACATCGTTAGCCGTGAATTATGTAATCATTAATGGTATGGGCCAACAACCGACACTGACAGATTAAAAAAACAGTATGTTTAAAAAAATTTGTCTTTGTAAGTGTGAACAGAGCACAGAGATGTACAGTATGAGTTCAGACAGTGAATATACAGTCTGTTGTGTTACAGTATAAATAAAGATATGAGATTCAAACAAACATCCATCTTACAAAATGACCTCTGTTATTTACTGAGAGGCTAAAGCAGGAAGTTAAACATTAAGGCTGAATATGTGTTGCTGGACTCTAATGCTGCTACTGTACATCTGTGACAAAAGTTTCCACAAGCACCAGGCAGCTCAGACCACTCAACTCATTTAATATACATAAATAAATGAAATGATGTGAAACAAAATGAGACAATCAGACAAATGGCTACTCAAGTGGGGCGGAGCTGAAGTGGAGGGCGTGGCTAAAGTTGGAGGGCGTGGCGGAGGGTTGGCTGTTCCCAATGTCTCCTGCCAGTGTGGGTCTCATTCTCTGAGCCAGACTTCTTTAGTGTTAATCAGCTACGCTGTTTGGCTGCAGTAGGAGAGTGGGCTCACTGGACTGGTCGGGCCAAGAGGACAACTGCCCCGAGGAATCTGCCCCCTGGCCCCTGCCCCCCTGCCCCCCTGCCCCCCTGCCCCCTGCCCCCCTGCCCCCTGCCCCCCTGCCCCCCTGCCCCCTCGCCTCCTGCCTAATTGCCCTGTCATTGCTTTCGGCCCCACACGTTAGTACCAGCGAGACGAAACCACGAGACGAACACACACACACACACACACACACACACACACACACACACACACACACACACACACACACACACACACAACACTCTTACGTCAACACATGCAAGTCCCAGTAGAACCGGAGGCAGTGTTGTGTTGTCCGTGGCGATGCTCGGGGTAAACCCCCCTCATCCCTTAACCCCACAAAAACAGGCTCGCGATCACGTAAGTCGGAGTGTGCCGCTGGGGGCGGAGCCTGCTGGGGGCGGGGCCTGCAGGAGGCGGAGCCTGCAGCGTGACGGGCGGTGACGGCAGCGCTTCCAGAAGCAACGTGTTCGCGTCCTTCTTGTTCTTGTCAGTGGCAACAACAGCCGGGCTTTCTCCGAAACGTTCACACCTACACGCCGACCACAGCCCCGTGCCTTCGGCTTTATCAACTAATAGTTTCCATTTTCAAACCATCAACTTTTCCACTGAAACAAAATGTATCAGAGCTGGAAAAAGATAAGAGAGAGACAGAGAGAGAGAGAGAGAGAGAGAGAGAGAAAGCGAGAAAAAGCGAGAGAAAGCGAGATTTATGCTAGTGAGGTGTCCAGAGACCACTAATCATGCCCCGCTGACATTCAAAAAACCACTGCAACAGGATGTTGTCAACTGTTAAACCTCAAAGCTACATGCAAAGCTAATTATAACTCTCTACTAATATCGTCTAGGTGACTGCCAGTTCAGCAAGACACCCAGGCATAGAACAAAGGAAAGAAAAAAACCCAGAAAGGATTGTCATGGCAAGATAAGACATGGTGGCTGGATGTTAAGGTGTTATAGATGCTGAAAAAAGTAGTCAGAGGTCAAACAGAGGTTTTGCCCTGCTTAGTTCAGTACTATGTAACAATTTGTCACATTAAAAAGTAATAAAATTACAGGTTTGTTCTCATAATACACCTAATTAAGCAAGCTTCAGGCAGAAGAAGCCAGTGCTATCTCTCTGATCCCACTTACAGAGATTAAACGTGCCTCTTCCTGAGGTGATAGAGCTCAGGATATAAAACGGTTTATTATAGAAATTCTGAATTGCTTCTGTGTATGAGAACTGTTTAAATGACCCACAATGTGGATGGTCTTGTTAGTGAAGGCCTGGTACATGTTGGTAGGCCATGACACTGTTTGCTCCCGAGGATGGTTGATGATGGCGGAGCTGATTGGTTTCAGACAGCTGATGCACTGATGTCTGATTAAATAATGATTATCATTGGAAGAAAACAAAGAAATGGAAAAAATCAAAAAGCAAAAATTATTCTTTTGAAGATAAATTCCCATAACTGAACGGAACAGGTGCATCTGCACTTATCATTCGGGTTTGCACACCATATAAATCCACACCCACACACACACACACACACACACACACACACACACACACACACACACACACACTCACACTCACACTCACACTCACACTCACACTCACACCCACACTCACACACACACACACACCCACACACACACCCACACCCACACCCACACACACACACACACACACACACTCACACTCACACTCACACTCACACCCACACTCACACACACACCCACACCCACACCCACACCCACACCCACACACACACCCACACCCACACACACACCCACACACACACCCACACACCCCCACACACACACACACACACACACACACACACACACACACACACACACACACACACACACACACACACCAGCAAGTGTGGCTGCAGGTGGAGGAGAGAACACAGAAGGTCTGGTTTATTAAAACATGCATCCACCCTACAGCGATCCAGCCTGTGACACTGTGACTGCCAATGTGACTCACACACACACACACACACACACACACACACACACACACACACACACACACACACACACACATGCACGATTACATGTGCACACACACATGCACAAATACACCCCCCCCCACAAAAATAATACACACATGCGCGCACACACACACACACACACACACACACACACACACACACACGCATGCACGATTACATGTGCACACACACATGCACAAATACACCCCCCCCCACAAAAATAATACACACATGCGCGCACACACACACACACACACACACACACACACACACACACACACACACACACACACACACATGCACGATTACATGTGCACACACACATGCACAAATACACCCCCCCCCACAAAAATAATACACACATGCGCGCACACACACACACACACACACACACACACACACACACACACACACACACACACACACACACACACACACACACACCGGTGTACAGGGTACACGACCAGCCCCTCCCTGCTGGTCGAATGGTGAAGTGAACCTGTGCCTGCCCAAACCATCGTTTAATCTCGCCGCCCAGGCAGGGTGTGGCGTTGGCTGCTTGCCCCTCTAAAAATACACCGCACGGGAATTCCGCCGTAGCTCCGAGCGGCCGGCGCTGACCTCGCTTTACTGCCACGCCAGCGATGCACCGTCAATACTGATGTCATTTTCCTTTCTTTCCACCACTGATAATTCATCACTCGTTGGGGCCGTGGAATCAAAATTTAAGACAAAAAAAAAAAACCCACTGGAAAAGTGAAGTAATAAAGATAACAGCAGCACGAGCTGTTAGCAAACAGGAAGCGCCCGTCTGCAACACCAGATCTGTGACTCCCCCTGCACACTGATCTACGCAGTCAAGAGAGTTTGGAAGTACTATCACTACCCTGCAAGAGTTCACAAAGAACTGATCCACAGTACACAGACATCTGACACTGTTACTAGCTGGTAGGTATGAAGAAGATGAAGCAGTG
>NC_135229.1:12151243-12158743 GCF_052324685.1 Brachyhypopomus gauderio
TGAGAGAGAGAGAGACAGTCCCCTCACTTTCCAAATCCTGACACTGGACCCCAGCTCTCCAGATGGGGCTCTGGGGGATCCAGAAAAGCCCAGAACAGGTCCCTGCGAGGGGGACTCCCTACAGCGTGAGACCCGTTCCTCCACGGTAGACCAGCTGGGCTGAGGGCGCGCTAAACGCCTGGCTGAAGTCAGGAATGTGCAATGATCTGCTCACATGGGTGACTCACGGGGCGACCCGTGGGCTGACCTGTGGGCTGACCGGTGGACGGACCCCTGGGGTGACCCGTGGGCTGACTCTTTTAGTTCAAGGCTCTTTATTCCCCCCCCCCCCCCCCCCCCCATTCCACCTTCCCTCCCCATTCCACCAAAGGGTCCACTGAAAAAGACTGAAGTGGATCTCTATGACATAAGCAGGCTCCTCCCCCCACCCCTCCCCCCACTACTCTCTCCACCCCTCCCCCACCCTCACTCCACCCCTCCCCCCACTACTCTCTCCACCCCTCCCCCACCCTCACTCCACCCCTCCCCCCCACTACTCTCTCCACCCCTGCCCCCACTACTCCCCCCACCCCTCCCCCACCCCTCCCCCACCCTCTCTCCACCCCTCCCCCCACTACTCTCTCCACCCCTCCCCCCACTACTCTCTCCACCCCTCCCCCACCCTCACTCCACCTGAGATGCTTTGCCACTGTTGGTTTCTGCGAGTTTAACCTCATACCCTACAGCCTCTTGTTCCAGTAACAGCTTCAGTGAAGATACTGAACAGATTATATATGATGACTGAAAAAGAAACCTGGCACTTTGGAAAAATGTAAAAATTTATTTAACAGTGTTTTAAGCGCAAACAGCTGCAGTTCAACACGCAACTTGGCTGGCGATAAAGACAAAATTGCTCATCAGATTAGGGAATAATTTTCAAAAAAGATAAGCACGGTTTAAAGTGTAAAGATGTGTATCAGGGAACCTGAAGACAAGCTTGAACCTTCTACGACGTTGTCTGAGAATGCCAAAGGAATGAAAGAAAATGTATGAATAATCCTTTCGCAGGAAAAAACGCCCACACACCACCCAGGAGGTGGGAAACGCTGGGGCCCATACACCCCGCTCTCCGCTCGGTGAAGAAAACCACTCACGCATCAATCATCTTTGGGTTGTGGGTACCAGCGAAAATCTGGGTCACTGAACCCGATTTGGGCCAGACCGCAGGCTGCATGCTGGTTTCCCTGCACCTTCCACCCCCCCCGGACCTCACAGAGCACCCGGGAGCCCACAGGAGGTGCGTGCTGGAGTCACCACACCCACCTACAACCCCCACCCGGGCCTCCTCCACCTCCGCTACGGTAGCAGCCACCCCGCGTTCACATGTGCTTCTCGGGTCCTGCGGAACCACTTGAAAACATTTGCACTTAATAACGTGGACAGCATGGATTAATCAGCCGAGGAATACACTCGGTTCTTTGGGCCAACGCGAGGCAGACGCTCTGGACCGACAGCACTCTGGCAAGGAGAGAAACGAGCGTTGGGACAAACTCACCCCCCCCCCGGAAAAAAAATCTGGTTTCCGATCCACCGCCTTCGATGTTCAGACATGAAGAAACCCCGATTTGTTTGGACTACGACACAGTTACGCACCAGGCGGATTCCATGCTGGTGACGGGCGGCTATAATGACGGAACGGCTGAAACTGGACGACGCTGAATGAACTGCGACGCGGAAAGAAGCCTCGCACCGAGGAGAATCCCGCCGATCCAGACCGAGACGTACGTCTTCCCACAGGGACAACGCCTGGGCTCAACCGAAAGAAGATGTCTGACACGGTGCCAGCAGGCGCGTGCTAACGTCATAGAGACCCACTTCGGTCTTTTCGCTAGACCCTTTTTTACCTCAGAATTCCAGTGCCAACAAAGACATTCGTCCCTACGTGCATTGCAACACCACATTGGCATTTCTACTTAATACGCACTTGAGTTGACCTACATATTCAACTCTTAGCTACTATAAGTCGGTCAATCAGGGTCGGTTCTCCTCTCACAGAGTCCGGAAGTTTCTTTCAAGGCCCGGAGCTCCACCGCCTCACCGAACCTTCACTCCCCTGATCAGTGGGCCACTGCACTCTTAATGGCCACCGATTCCATATTTAGCAAAGCCTCTTGCAATACACAAAGCGGTACGGCGGAAGAAGAATTGGTCTGTTTTCGTTTTCTGTCGCTCAGCACAGACACAACATTAGGCACAACAGGAAATAATCCTGCGGTCATAAATTGTGTGCTGTGTTTTTTTCCCCAGATGTAACAGAAAATAACAAAATTAATTTTTTTATCTAAGCACTATTGGTTTCCACCGATGCCAGTCGCTGTTACAAATCTCAAAATGTGCTGCTCTTATGTTTGGTTTACCTCCGTAACCATCTCACCACCCCTAAGCCCTGTGAGGACACTGTTTATGTATTAGATTATTTTTTCCAACTATTACAAATGTTTTCAAAACCCTGTGTTCATTTATCAGCCATCATTCAACACTGTGCCAGGAAAACAGGATTCCTAATATGAAAACTGCAATAACAACAGTAAAGAATGCCACATCCTCTCTGGTCATAAATAATAAAGGATACAATCAGACCTCTTTTTTACCTGTCCTGTCAGGCTCTGCACTTAACCAAAAGAAACCCCCCCCCCCCCCCCCCCATTCCTCTCCCCCACCCGTTTCCTGTTCAATTAGCTCCACCCTCTCCCAGCAAGCCGCAGAGGTCAAAGTTGAGTGCGGTAAAAGCCAACGTTCTAAGCGCAGGGCCGTCTCCATCTCCCAGTAGAAGATCCAGCACCAGCTCTCAGCCCAGAGCAGACCCTTCTGTTCCGCAAACCTTCGTGACCCCCCAACCATTATGCCCCCACCTACTCCACCAGCTCACCCCCTCCCCACCCAGAACCCCCTCCAGCCCAGCGCCGATCTCGTGGCGCTGTGCCGACGTTAGCGACTCAGCAGGATTCGACGTGGACGCACTCTCCATCATCATTAGAGGTTTCGAGCGGACTCCTGTTGCCCGGGCTCCCTGCCAGCATGCGTAAAAGTTTCCATGAGGAAGGCCGCGAATCGCCCCGGCAACTGGGGGTGAGGGTTGTGGTGGTTGTGGGGGGGGGGGGGGTCACGGGTCTGAGAGCAGGGGGATCCTCTGAAATTTAAGACCCCTGCTCCATTTGGAGTGAGGGAGAAAATAGAGAGAGAAAGAGGGAACTGACAGGATGGAAAACAACGCTAGATGAGGAGCAGACACGCGGGAGAAACGAGTTTCTCCGAGGCCGAGACGTGTTGTCCCTCCAGAGCCAGACACTTCACAGTCTTCGGCTTTAGGACATTAACTCAGCACAAAAGAAAACAGGAGAGTCGCACAGTGCTGTCAGCGCGGAGCTGGTGTGTGTGTGTGTGTGTGTGTGTGTGTGTGTGTGTGTGTGTGTGTGTGTGTGTGTGTATGCGTGTGTGTGTGTGTGTGTGTGTGTGTGTGTGTATGCGTGTGTGTGTGTGTGTGTGTGTGTGTGTGTGTGTGTGTGTGTGTGTGTGCCACTGCCATGAATAGAGGCCTGTGTGTGCGGAGACCAGCTGTGGAGAATCCACCACTCTGATTAGCGCTGCTCTCAAACGCACTTCATGAGCTCAACCCCTAACGCTGGTAGCTAATGAGAAAAGACAAACGCCAGGGCCCTCTGTGCCCCCCCCGACACACACACGCTTGCACACACACACACGCACGCGCACACGTATGAGTAAATTTCAGAAGCCACCCACTCAGACCTTTAATGGACATCTACAATGCTAAAAAAACGGTAAGCCTATAGCCAAGGCTGAATTAAAAAGCAGACATGCTAGAGATTTACCTCATGCCCCTGAAATCACACACACACACACACACACACACACACACACACACACACACACACACACACACAAACACACACACACACACATACACACACACACACACACACACACACACACACACACGAGGTCACGCTTTCAGTGCCGATAGCTGCTGCTCCAGACTGGGGGATACCAGACACCCCGATGCTGCTAATTAGTGACCTAAACAAGACTGAAGCAAACTCTCGCGTCTAGACGCTCGGCTACCGTCCCCGTTGCAGCCGCGTGTGAACGCGTGTGACGGAGGCCCCACAGGAGCTCTGATGCGGAGACGGAAGCGCTGCGTGGGTAGACGTTTCGTTTCAAAAGACGTGGTTGGTTTTTATTTCGAACTAATAGCGAAGGACTCCCAGTAGTGCTCGAGCGGTGCGACCTTCAGCTTTCCAGCCTCCAGCGCACGGCCGGACGAGAGTCCGTTTACGCGGATCCGTTCAGCCGAGGCGCCAGAACAGTGACACCAGTCGGGGGCCTGAAGCGGCGTTTCCCAGAGAGACAGGATTAAAACAGAGCAGTGATGATAACGCTCGTCCTGCAACACCACACACTCTCATGTCGTTAGCAACAGACAGGACGTTTGAGAGCAGTGCTGAGTGTTGGGGAATTTTGAGGGTTTCATATATATAAACCCGCGACCCCAGAACCACACACACACACACACACTCCACATTGAGACGTCGAGTGGTATCTTGGGAACTGAGCGCTGCTTCCCGCCGGCTGTGGTGAGGGTGATCGGGGGGGAGGCGTGGGCGTCTGGGAGAGCTCGACGGCCGTGCGGAGTCAGACTCCCACCGCAGCCCGGGGGCCCCTGAGCCAAGTCACGACGCCGAGGGGTCCCTTCCAGCCGTCCGGGTGAGCTCATCTGCCTGCCTCCCCCCGGACAACCCGGGGAGGGTGGAAAAGGGCTCACGTGCACGTGGGTTCACGTGCACGTGCTCTTCGCGTGCCGTGCATCAGCACTGTTTACCTCGCTTCTTGGCTCGATGTTTGAAAGTTCACAAAGCTGGAGGGGGAGGTGTGTGCGGAGGTGGGGTAGTTGAATGGAGATGCAGTTACCACCGCACACTTACCAGGACTCCAGCAGCTCACCACAGACGCTCAGTCAGGCATTAGGGCGTGTGAGATGGCGGCTCCCGCCCGAGGGCTTTTTTGTTTTTTTTTGCGTTTTTTTTATTTGGAGACGCCCCCTAGAGGCCCGAGCCAATCGATACGCATTCCTGCAGCTTGCTTAATGCAACTGTAATCACAGGCTGGATGCTTCTGGCCATGGGGGCGGAGCCACAGAAGCCTCAGTAAGGGCTCGTGTGACAGAAGATAAGGTGCAGGGGGAACCTCGGAAACGAGGTTACTTCTTATAACCTGCCCTCCTCTCCGCCAACACGGGGGCAATTTGGAACGGTATCGCACAGCGCCGAGGCAAAGGGCGGCTACCGGGTAAAACGATCCCATAATCAGGTCCGCGTAGCACACTGAGCACGGCTAGAGTTTCAGCTCTCTTCTCTTAATACATGATCCACGACTCGCAAATAAAAAACGCCATTTGACATCATGTACTTTACGCGTGATAAAAATGACACTTGATTCGTCAGATTATCGGATTTATTTCTTTTCTGGCCACAAAATGAGTGATAGCTCGGGTCTTCCACTGATAGAGCAATGATGATAAATGCTGGTTGAGCTAGTGTGAACTGACCCGACTTCCAAAATGTCACATCCGAGCAAGTTTAAAGCTATTAACAGGGCCGATAACGAACAGATGACCTCGTCTCCCTCGGCCTTGTTTATTTATGAGCTGAAGGCCCGGAGGTGGCAGATTTAGTGAAAGCTATACGCTAACTCAATTTCTGCGTAGCCCTTAAATACACTCGCCCACTCAGTCAGCTATACAGATGCACGCATGCACGTGTGCTCACACACACACACACACACACACACACACACACACACACACACACACACACACACACACACAGTCCCAAATGACGAGCACAATAGCCACGTCTAACCTCTCACTGTTAGCAATAAAAGAAAGCTGTTGCCCCCCCCCCCCCCCCCCCAATGAGCAGGGCATTCTGCAGACCGCCCGGAGGATGGCAGGTGACCGGGTGGCTGAGAGGGCTGCGTGCAATTAAGAGAGAAAAGGCAGCAGGGCTCATGGCCAAACATCCAACACCCCCATGGGTGTTGGCGGGCACGCGGGCAGGGGGGACCCCGGTGACCCCCCAGGATCCCTTGATGACGCCAGCTAAGCACCGTAGGTCCCTGCGGGGAGGCCTGAATGAAAACAATGCCCCCCCCCCAACTCTTCACACCCCTCAAATCAAATTCAGGAAAAATAAAAGCCACCGAGTGCCGCTCGCCGCTGGAAACCCCCCGCGCCATTGTTTCACTTCCTTCATCAGGACTCGTGTCGACGGCCGCGCGTGTGCCCCTGTTTATGGATGGCCGCTCCCAGCTTGACCTCTGACCTTCGTACGCCTGCTATGTTTGGACAGACGGCTTGAACTCCCGCTGTGCTAATTTACAGCAGCCATGAGCGGCCTAGAAATTCACACACACACACACACACACACACACACACACACACACACACACACACACACACACACACGCACACACACGCACACACGCATACACACACACACACACACACACGCACACGTGCACATACACAGACACACACCTACGCACCTGTAGCCAGCAAGGATCAAATAACCAGCTTGCAACAAGCTTTAACATAACCCTCAGAGGGAATTAACAATCACAGTAAACAACAAACATAGAGAGTTGTGGCGGTTGGTGGGGCAAAACAAGCCCTTCTGCCTCTAACTATACGTCATCGCAGTTTCATCACTGAACCAAACTCTCCGCGCTACAAGGATATTTGGGAATAGAACAGGAAGTGGGCGGTCAGACCAGCTGATAGCGCCACCGCTACTGAACACCGTTCTGCAATGTCTTGGAAAGCAGTGTGAAAGGGATCGTGGGTAAAAGGACTTGTTAGTCGTGCAATATGGCAAAAGAGACCGAGCAACAGAAGCATGCTGGGAGTTGGGTTTGGAATCCGCAAAAATCCGACCAATGAGGTAGTGTGAAAGGGAGAAGTTCTTTTTAGAAACCTCCCAGCAGTTACAAACTGGTTTGTTACTCCGGTCCGTGTGTGGCGGGGCTCGCCGAGCTCGGAAATGAGTACAGAAACGGCTGATTAAACGGACCACGTGGGTCACAATCGAAGTTAATGGTTGTTAGGTGACGGCAGTGATGGTTTAGGGACCTACCATCGTCCAGAGTCATCTGGTCAAGCTCCTGCGGCTCTTGCTTGATAGTGACGGCCAGCGTGGGGGAGCTGCTGTCCTCCGACAGCAGGGTGGGCGGGCTTCCTCTGGGCTGGGCGGAGCCAAAGGCAGGCAGGTAGGGGCTTTCTGCTGCAGCGCCGGGCGTGGAGGGGTGGGAGGCGGGGCTGGAGGAGGGGCTACTGCCAGGGTAGAGAGGGTGGTAGGAGGGGCTGCTGAGGTGTGGGCTTCCCCGGGGGTGGGACATCGCAAGGGAGGTGTGGTCAGGGGAGCCGGGCAAGGCCAGACCAAGGGGTGG
>NC_135229.1:12163743-12171243 GCF_052324685.1 Brachyhypopomus gauderio
CAAACGTGACTGTGTCGCACGTTGCTGTGTCACGCGCGTAGGTGACACACGTTGGGAGTTTCACACGTGACTGCGTCACACGTGGCTGAATCACTGCTGGGTCGAGAGTGGTCTGCCACCCAGCAATAACTCCACACGCCTGGCCCCGCAGGCGCCTGATGGATGACTAACACAAACGGTACACTGTGACAGATGGACTACGGTCCGTAACTGCGCACCTACCGAGTGTTTCTAATGAATAAACGCCTCTAATGAAGTGGGTGCTAAGTGTGTTTTTATACACACAGGGATGGGTCCAGGAGTAAAGTTCCATTTGGTTTAAGGGCCTTCAGAGGCCATGTAGACATCAAACTAACATTTCCCTACACTGGCCACACATGCTTATCGCTACACTGCATTATTGTGGTGAAACAGAGTTGTGGCTGTTTGTGGGAGTGTGTCTGTGTGTGGCTGCGTGTGGATGTGTTTACATGTGTGATTGCAGCTACATGTGGACCAAGCCTAATTTCGAGCCCCTACAAACACAGAGGGGGCCACGTGCACCGCTCTTGATCGTCTCACGTTTGTCTCGTCTCTTCTCAGGCCGCTAGCTCCTGGTGTGACACCAACGTTTGAGATCCAGGAGATCTCCTCCTATGCTTAGAATGCAAACCAGCAACTACGTCCTGGCTGCTTCTGATTCGCACGTGCGGGACACTTAATCCAAACACTGACACTCCTGAAAATGAACAGAATGCTGTAGGTAGAGTTGAAACCTGTCCCGTATAAAACACGATCTTACTCAACTGATAAGGGAGGCTATTTGATTCATACATCTGCACACATAATTCCATACGTGCACTAGATTGTCACAGTGGTGAGAATAACGGTGTTGTGATTTTAATCAAACCTGTTCCACAAGAAACAGCTCAAAAGTTCCAAAAAAGAGAGTCCCTTACGTAAGGGAACTCGCGTTGAGGAGTGAGCATCTGTTAGATTTCATCTTTCTTCCACTTATCCGCAACCGTGCTGGTGTTTTTGGTTAAACGTTCTTACGCTGGATCAGAACGTGAATCTCAGCAGCTGGTCCAGTACAGCAGATCAGACACCAGCACACCAGACAGACTCCAAGTCTATAGCACACACAACTGAGCTGTGAAAAGCCGTTCCAGTGAGGTACTAGGTTCCTCGGGATCCGCACTGATTAGCCAAATAACCAAACTGGATTAAACCAGTTGATCTGTGGCGTTTTCACTACTGAAAATGTATGGAACCACAGAGCAGTTAAAATATTGTTTTGTTCACTGGGCCTCAGTTAGCTGATCAAAGCCTCCTGCACTCGTTTTCCTGGGCTGGGATGATGGTGGGCGGAGCATCGCGGAGGAGAGCACGAGGGAGGAGCCACAGTCCCTCCCAGGTGTCGTTCATTCTTAGCAACATTAGTGGTTTTGGGTGGATGTGTGTGTCTAACGGCTGCTGCTTCGCCATGCGAGGTTTAGCACAGGAGTGAGGAGTGAGACCAGTCACTCTTCAGGTCGTGGCATGCTAGGAGGTGTGAGCGTGTGTGAGTGTGTGTGTGTGTGTGTGTATGTGTGTGTGTGTGTGTGTGTGTGGGTGGGTGTGCATGAATGTGTGTGAGTGTGTGTGTAAGTGTGGGTGTGTGTGTGTGGGTGGGTGTGCATGAACGTGTGTGAGTGTGTGTGTGTGTGTGTGTGTGTGTGTGTGTGTGTGTGTGTGAGTGTAAGTGTGGGTGTGTGTGTGAGTGTGGGTGGGTGTGGTTGGTCTGTGTGTGTGAGTGTGTGTGTGTGTGTGTGTGTGTGTGTGTGTGTGTGTGTGGGTGAGTGGGTGTGCATGAATTTGTGTGAGTGTGTGTGTAAGTGTGGGTGTGTGTGTGTGTGTGTGTGTGTGTGTGTGGGTGGGTGTGCATGAACGTGTGTGAGTGTGTGTGTGTGAGTGTAAGTGTGGGTGGGTGTGGTTGGTCTGTGTGTGTGTGTGTGTGTGTGTGTGTGTGTGTAAGCTGGAGAAACTACTCTACATAAACACTGCCTGCGGACTCCAGCAGTCAGACTCTACACCTCACTGCAGGAAAATGTAACACCGCAACAAAATAAACATCCCGCCCCCCCCGCCCCCCCGGGCCGGTCACGGGCCGGCTGCGCTCAGCCGTGTGTGTCCTGCTCGTGCTCCAGGGCTTGGTCAGCACACCCGTGCTGCCGCGAGGCCGTGATCTATCACACATGTCGGAGGCTCCGGCCCTCCAGAATCTGCCAGCCGAGTAGGTGCGGGGGTGGGGTGAGCTATAGTGAGACATTGTTTGCTAGTATGCTAATACATTTGTGGTTATGCGCAGGGTAAGGGGCGGGGTCAGGCGGCGGGGGGCGGGGTCATGCTTACTGCTCGGAGGCAGGTAGGTGAAGCGCTGGTACTGGCTCCTCTTCCTCTTGCCGTTGCAGACGTAGAAGCTGACGGGCACGGCGCTGGTTATCCGCTGGCTACGGTACGGCGGGATCTCCACCACCAGGGAAGTCTGCATCACACGAGACAAAGCGGAGCATAAATCGAGCCCTGAGCTTAAAAGGAGAGTGTCAGATCTCAGATGGGAGTCTTTTTAAAATAAGTACAATGATTTAAAGATACTGGATGAAGGTGAAGAAAATCAAAACATCACTGGCATCTAATAGACACATACCAGTTTGGCACAGTCCCAAGTTCAAAGCTGGCAAAACACCTCTGTACACACACACCTGTGTACACACACCTCAGTACACACACCTCGGTACACACACCTCTGTCCTCAAGGAACAAAAGGGTATAACCAGTTCCATCACTATTTTCAGAAATAACTGCTTAACCTTTACAGTAATAGTACAGAAATATGCTACTGATTGTCATCAAATTCTGAAAGACAATATTAAATCAAAGATTAATATAAACAATAACCTTTCCACCTTTCACTGAGCTCTTAAATGTAAATAGGGAGTTTTTCCTCGACACTGTCGCCTTTGGCTTGATCATTAGGGATCTGGACCCGTATGACTGTAAAGCTGCTTTGTGACAACATGTGTTGTAAAAAGCACTATATAAATACATTTGACTTTAAATCTTAAACTGGTATAACCGTACAAAAACCGCTAAAATATATAACCCTCTCTCTAATCCTGACATCATGCTAATAGCACAAATAACGGATTGGAAAACAGGAATTTCTCCACCCTGAGAAATATAATATAGTTTTGTCAAACAGCAATGCAAATCTTCATCTTAATCAATGCTAAAAAAATTAACAGAGCACAATCACACAATCTAAGATGCTCAAAATGGGGTTTGTCAGATACAGACACATGTTCACAATGTTCTCTTGGTAGAACTGAATATGACCTTTGAGTCATTTTACACTCTGTAGACATGTGGGACACACACAATCTCGTCAGAGTGAAACTGTAATATTCCAACATCTGGGTCTTTCTGCTTGCTCATTAATCTCTCTGCCTAGAAAAGTGTTCTGTCTGACTAGCAATCAAAGAGCTTACTAAATATCAGTCAAATGGACAAAACTTATCATAAGACATATTTCACCATGAAAACAATACAATATTTTACATTAATAGATAGATACTAGATAGATAGTATTGTGCACGTCTTTAAAAGTACAATTAAAAACAAATCTATTCATATATACTCTTTCTTTCAACTGTTGGTCCCATGAATGATATGAATGATAGCAATAGTAATTTTGAAATGAAATAGAAATATAGTTCCATACAAATGAGAAACATCACTGCATATTCTTCAGCCTTATCTCCATATACCACACAGACAGTATCAGACACTGTCATCTGCATACACCACACACACGTTATCAGACACTGTCATCTGCATACACCACACACACGTTATCAGACACTGTCATCTGCATATACAACACTCTGCATTCAGCATGTACATGTTATCAGACACTGTGAGGCAGGAAGGGGAGGAATACACACGCAACATACGAGGGACGTAATCTAGAGCAATGAGGGACGTGAGGGACGTAATCTAGAGCAATGACTAGAACCTTCCATACTCCATACTCCATACAGAACACTCCATACTCCATACTCCATACAGAACACTCCATACTTCATACAGAACACTCCATACTCCATACAGAACACTCCATACTTCATACAGAACACTCCATACTCCATACAGAACACTCCATACTCCATAATCCATACAGAACACTCCATACTCCATACAGAACACTCCATACTCCATATCCCATACTTCATACAGAACACTCCATACTCCATACAGAACACTCCATACTTCATACTTCCTACAGAACACTCCATACTTCATACAGAACACTCCATACTTAATACAGAACACTCCATACTCCATACTCCATACAGAACACTCCATACTTCATACTTCATACAGAACACTCTATACTTCATACAGAACACTCCATACTCCATACTCCATACAGAACACTCCATACTCCATACAGAACACTCCATACTCCATAGGAGTTGACAACCACAACCACAACATGATAAATAACACCACGCCACACTAACAGAGCCTCCTGATGTGACACTGTGCGGCTGACAGGACACACACACACACACACACACCCTTACACATTCATTATTGCAGTTTTTATTATTGTTTATCTCCATTAATTTTTATTAATAATTAAAAAAAAATTTTATGTGTCCTCCCACTTGCTTTTTTTTATATGAATAAAGTTTTAATAATATTGCAAGAGGGGGGGGGGGGGGGGGGGGTGGATGTTCCTAAAAATAAATAAAAAATAATATTGGAATGATTCAGATACTGTTTACGCCCATTCCAGGAAAATACACCAACTAAGTCTGTGGATGTTTACAAAAGTATCGTAACCTTCTGATTTCTTTCTTTGAAGGCAAATATATTCCACTGAAATGAAATGAAGTTCTCGTAAGTCTGCTGTTTTACACCCTGTACATGTGGCTAATGGAGAGTGTCTGGTGGTCTGGGTGAGAGGGTGAGAAACATGAGAACATGTGGGTGAGGAGTGAGAGATGGAGTGAGAGACCAAAGCAGTGTGAGTGGGAGTGAGAATTAGATACAGAGCACACTGATGAGTGAGGGGGTGCACTGAAGGGTGAGCTCTATGTTTGGACAAAGCTGACCCCCCCCCCCCCCCACGACTGACTGCTTCTCTAGGCCAGACAGACGGGGGGGTTGGGGGTCGGGGGTTGGGGGGGTGTAGTGTTGACGTCAGTGGGTGTCCGGCTCACGGGAGACAGGGTGGAGGGGACCGGAGTCGTAGAGGAGAGCTTCCTGCTGACTCTACAGTCTTTCAACTACGAGTGTGTCTGCAGGTCAAGGCCAACGACCCACACTGTCCGCCTGCCTGCTCACCCTCAGCCCTGTGTGTGTGTGTGTGTGTGTGTGTGTGTGTGTGTGTGTGTGTGTGTGTGTGTGTGTGTGTGTGTGTGTGTGCGTGCGTGTGAGTGTGTGCGCGCGCGTGTGTGTGTGTGTGTGTGTGTGTGTGCATGTGCGTGTGTGTGTGAGTGTGTCTATGCGTGTGTGTGTGTGTGTGTGTGTGTGCGCCCTCAGACAGTGTCGGGGGAGACAGACAATCATGTTTATGCAGGTTCTAAATAAGCATATGTCTCTGTTACTCTTTAACCTTACCCCCCCCCCCCCCCCCCCCCACACATACACACGGACCCTCTGTCATTTTCCAGTGTGTTGGTGTAGCCCTGTTACCAACTGGCCCAGAAGTCCAATTAAGAGGAAGGGTCACGTTTAATTTAGAGGATGATGCAATGCCTCTCGTCTCAGTAATGAGAAAAGAAAAACCACAAACAAACAACAGTGACGGCAGCCAAGTTGAATTATGGGTCGTGGTTCTGTACGACCACTACAAGGGCAAACGGCAGCTTAATGGGATGATGACAACTGTGAGCAAGTTTATGAAGATAGCAGACGAGATGTCTGGCACACACACACACACACACACACACACACACACACACACACACACACACACACACACACACACACACACACCGCTAAACCGATTTTGGAGTCAGAATACCCAAAAGAAGGCGTTGGTGAAAATGAAGGAGTTTGTTTCAATTAATCCCCAAATGAAAACAGCTTTTGCAACATATAAGCCAATAGAATCGTGCCAAAGCAGTAAATAGCCAATCAGAGCTCGCCGCTGTCATCTCCTCCCAATGAGTAACGAACTTGCAGTACATTATTCCCCATGAAACGCCATTGGGCCACAGCCACAGAGTGAGTGAGTGAGTGAGTGTGTGTGTGTGTGTGTGTGTGTGTGTGTGTGTGTGTGTGTGTGTGTGTGTGTGTGTGTGTGTGTTTGTGGGGGGTGAACATATGCAAGCAGGGGCAAAACTTCACACGAGCTGTTATGAACCCAACGATACAAGTGGCTGAGAAAGAGCTTGTGCCACTAAATGTGTGAGGAGAGTGCAAGTCTCTTTTGTATTGTGGTCTAGTAAATAAGGACAATGCCTGTTATGAGTTCATGGGTGTGTGTGTGTGTGTGTGTGTGTGTGTGTGTGTGTGTGTGTGTCTGAGAGAGAGAGAGAAAGAGAGAGAGAGAGAGAGAAAGAGAGAGAGAGAGATGTGGGTAGGGAATAATCAGGTGTTTAAAGGAGAGCTACACCTGTTTTCACTACACCAAATGGGGCTGATGACAAATGTTTGTGCATGTGTGGGTCTGTGTTTGTGATATCTACTAGACACGAGGACACAATGAGCAGTGATTTGTGTCTTTGCAGGTGACGCTGGAAATGGTGGTGAATCGGTGCAAACACCACTAAGTATTGCACAAGCTAATCAGCCTCTTTTACACCAGAGTAATGACTGAGGAAAAGTTACATCAGAGAGAGTGAGACAGAGATAAAGACAGAGGAAAGACAGATATAGAGGGACAGAGAGAGACAGAGCAATAGAGACAGAGAGAGAGAGACAGAGAGGGACAAGAGAGAGAAGGAGGAAAATAGACAGAGAGAGAGAGAGACAGGAAGAATGGTAAGGAGTGTGTCCAAATCTTGCATCATAAAACAAAATTAGAATATTAATGCACTTACTGGCTTGGTAGAGTCTTTGTCAACTTTGGCTTCGGTCTCCCACACATGGTGCCCATCTAAAAGTACAAAATACACAAACATTACACACACATACAAAACAGCAGCCCAAAAGAAAAGTGATCTGTTGAGTAAATGGACCACACGTACAGTCTGATGGTGTGCTGCATATTAGACTAGATTCATCTACGTAATAATCTGGCTATGACACGTAATCGCACATTGAATGATTGTTCCCTGGTATTCCTGAGTGATTCAGTTCATATTTAGGTGGTTGAGGTAAATATGGGGATATGAGGCAGTTCTATTCACTTTCAGTTCATCAACTCATCTTTCTTATCAACAACACATCCCTCTGTTGCCAGCCCAGTTAAAAATAGCCTTCAGAACCTCTGGTTTGTAAACCTACTTTCTTTGTTTTCAACTC
>NC_135229.1:12178743-12201243 GCF_052324685.1 Brachyhypopomus gauderio
GAGAGAGAGAGAGAGAGAGAGAGAGAGAGAGAGGGACAGAGTTTTGGACACAGGGGAGGGGAGGTCATGGCGGAGACGGGGGGTGACGGTGTCAGGCTCACCTTGGGCCTTCTCCACGAACATGACCTTGGAGTCGGGGAGGAAGTTGTGTCCGTTGAGAAGCATCCTCTTGCCCCCCGTGGCGGGGTAGGTGTCCACGCTCTGCTTCTCCACCAGGGGGAGCTCCTGAGCAGAGCGCTGGGCTGCAGGCGAACAGACATGAGTCACGGGGGATGCCCGTCGGACACGCCCCCAGCCCCTCCCCCGGACCGCCCACAAGCCCGCCTCCCTCCACCTGACGCCCATACAGCCCCTTCACTCCAGGGCTCTGTTAGGCTAACAGGTAACTCTCCTACTTAGCTAACACCCCTACGTAACTTCTCCTAATAGCGCAAAGACTATTAAACCCACATTAAAGCTGTTCTGGCTATAAATACCAGCCCAGGAGTTGATCCTAAACATGTTTCATATCAATATGTTCACGGTGACTTGCCTGTTAAGCAGATCTAGTTTGCTCATCTTCCTCATCAATGTATTTACTTTTGATGAGTCATTCTTTTAAAGGACCAGCTGGACTCCATAAGGTTTTATGGTGCGGGTCACGGGCCCCTTGGTCGTGACGGCTGTTTTCACAGCCAGAAACACCGGAAATGTGTGCAGCACCGAACCACGCATCGAATCCACTTTATCGACTTGTTATTGGGATTTTGGCAAACGAATCCTGGCTGTGTGAGATGTTTTAATAAGCAACAAAGGCAGAGCTGAAGCCCATCTGATTGGCTGAAACGCAAGGCGAGCTGGTCGCATGGTGTTTGATCTGGGGTTTGGCACGAACGAGGGAATGACATCATCAAGGCTAACGCTAGAGATCAACGCCCCCTTTCCTGCACACTTCTGTGGTCATGACGTCAGCGCGTCAACCGGACGGTTCCACCCGGGTGTCCGGTCACGCAGAGGCTGAAGATGATGAACCCACATGACAAATAACCTTCCCTGTGTAAATAACTAAATACTGACTCATACTACTATCTGAACTGAAATGTGTGTGTGTGTGTGTGTGTCTGTGTCTCTGTGTTGGGGGCAGTGGGTTCTACCATCACTGAGTGAAATAATGAGCAATGTTGTAAAGGCAAAACACTATGAACATCTGAGAGATTCTGTGTGTGTGTGTGTGTGTGTGTGTGTGTGTATGAGTGTGCATGTGCATGTGTTTGCATGCATGTTTGTGTGTATGCGTGTGTGCATGTGGGTGTGTGTATGTGTGTGTGCGTTTGTGTGTGTGGGTGCGTGTGTGTTTGTGTGGGTGTGTGTGTGTGTATGTGTTTATGTGTGTGTGTGTGTGTGTGTGTGTGTGTGTGTGTATGTGTGTGCGTGTGTGTTTGTGTGGGTATGTGTGTGTGCGCACACACTTACAGCACTCGATGGGGTTGGAGGAGACCTGCAGAGACACGGTCCTGCCGTTGGGCTGGTCGATGTGGACACGGAACACCATGCGGACGCGTGTGTTCTTGCGTCCGATGTCCGTCTCGCCCTTCCTCAGCTCAATGTCTGAGTTGCGCAGCTTCAGGATTCCAGCACAGTCGATTCTGTTAAGATGGCAGGAAGGCAATTACTGCTGGGCACAGTGTGTGTGGGTAAACCACGAGATTGTCGAGACTATTTCGCCACGACACGCGGCTTCCTGCTCTGCTGCTAGACTAAGTCTAAGACTAAGATTAAGACTAAGTCTAAGACTAAGATTAACACTAAGATTAAGTCTAAGACTAAGACTAAGACTAAGCAAGACTGGTGGAGGGCGGGGACACGAGCCAATCACTATTCACTATCACTGCAATCACACGCGCAACGTCGCTTGGCTCGTGCTGATAGTTCTGATAAATCGAATCCCGAAGGTTGCTTATTAAAAACTGCTGAAGGTGCATTTCAGTTTTATTGGACAGAAAGTTCTGGAAACACTGGCTGTGTCTGAATGCAGACCAGGACCTCTGTCCCATTCGAACCCTTGATCCCTGTTCTAACCTAACTACTTCCCTGGCGTCCCTGTTGTGATAGGTATCCGGTGATGCGTTGGACACCAGACGTGCCTGCCCCTGTGGCTCCGCCCCCTTCAGCTCCTGACCCCGCCCCAGCTGTACTTCAGCTGAGTAGCTCATGGCAATAGGCTGCTAATGAATGCCACATTTAAGAGAGAAGGAAGGTTTGGTGAGTCTGCCGTTTTCAATATCTCCAATTCTTCCTCCCACACAGCCTCTTTCTGGGGGATTTTCCTTCATGGTACTTCGAAATGAAAAAAGGCATCACTTTTCAGACTGGCCTTTTAAAATATATATATAATAATTAAATAACATTAAAACTTAGCTGGTAAAAAAAGTGGAGAATCCACATGGGATATGGCTTGGCATTCCAGTTATTTTACATCTGAGCTTTTGGGCTGAATTCCTGGAACTTGGTAAATGTCAGGTTTTATACAAATCTGTTTTTTCTTCACCTTGGTTAGCTACCATTTGAACACATAGAAAAGACCACAAGAAGCACACAAGAAGTAGTGTCTGATGTCTGTTTCGGGCAACTCTCATTTTAGTGAAACGCATTATGAGGGCCCTGTTCCACGGTTTATGGTTGCATGGCTTGTAGTACTGAACCAATTTAATGTGTCAAAGTGTTCATATATTTTAAAGAACGCACTCTGTAGCTCTTTGCCAAAGGAAAAGTCCCGCTTGAGCTCCTCCGGTGGCATTTAAAGAGACTCTGCAATGATCCGTGTGGGTTGACGGGCATTTCCGTGAAACCAGGCCAAAAGCGTCTACCCTCCTAGCAATCATATTGCTCTTTCCGCTGTTAATACTCGCTCTGAGCAGCATAATTAAGAAGCCAAGGAAATGATAGGAAAGGAATGACCTCATCTGTCTTAACGGACACGGACCAATTAGGGACACACTCTCGGTTGGTGCATGCTCCCTGACGAAACCACCCAACGGCCGGGTCTTCTGCGGTTCTTGAATCGGGTCTCGATGCATGTCGTGTCCCCTCTGACACACCTGCTCACCCCCGCTCCGGTTTGCGGGGTAATGGATAGGCCCTTCATGACCTGAAACAGGTGTACCTGGGCAGGGAACACCGAGAGCTGGACCTGAGGATCCAGAACTAGCTGACTGGGAGTGTCCACCAGAGGGGGCGGGAACGGAAGTGTGTGTGTGTTTGTGTGCGTGTGTGTGTGTGTGGGGGGGGGGGGGTTTCTCATTGTCTTGGGTCTTATCAGCCGCTGCTCGTCTGTGGTTGGATGGAAAGACCACATCAGCAAGCGCCTCCGCAGTCTTTAAAGACAGAAAAAAACCCTCTGCCCACACTTTCCTGCCCGACGGCGGCATGATAAAACCTCTGCGCTCCACTCACACACGGGTGACATTTCAGCGGCAGTTCCCGCCCCCTAGGTTGTTGTTGATCAGGTGACCTGGTGTAACCGCTCCCGCTGTAGTCTGCCTGATTCTGCACAGGCCTATAACTGAATTAACCGCCGGCATCGCCTACAGAACATCTCCATTAGATACCCACCGCCTCTCTGGTCTGCTTCTCCTTGAGCTGTGTCAAAAACAGCTCACACAGGGTCCTGATTGGTGGAAACCAAGTTGCTGGCCAACATTCTTGGACAAAACACATTTAATCTCAGAAAAACAACAGGGGGTGTGTGTGACGTTTGGGGGGGGGGGGTTGACGTAAGGTTACGTAACCCAGTCTGGGTCCGACGCCTTTCTGGGAAGATGGCCAGCAGAGATGCGGAGGAGGGAAGCCCCAGACCAGGAGCTCCAACGGCCCTGGGGACGCTGGTGCCCCTGGTGGGCGGAGATGGAGGCGGGGTTAGGGGTGGGGTTGGGGGCGTGTCTGTGAATGATCCAGGCTTGGGCTAGACGGGAGGAAGGATGAGGTCTGCGTGGAAATCCCATGGCGACAAAGGATATCGGGCCAGATAGAATACATCAGCTATCAGGAGCTGTGTAGGGACCCAGACAGCCGGCGGGGTCGGACCGGGGGGGCCCTGGGGTGATACCGGCCGGTTTATTTTGCTGGCCTGTTTAAAATGGGGCTCGCTTAGGGGATGAACTCTTATCTGAGGAGTTAGCCGTCACTATGGTTATCTCTAAAGGAAAGGCATGAGAATGGTGACAGAGATGTGTTTAAAGCAAACGACTGAGAACCACTGGGTGGGTCTCACACACACACACACACACACACACACACACACACACACACACACACACACACAGGGACACACTCACATGGCACGCATGTTGTTCTCCGGCAGCAGAGGGATCTCCAGCACCTTGGTGTTGGACTGCATGGCCTCGTGGCTGGCGGTGGACACGGTCTTGCCGGTGATGCGGTGCACCTGGTAGAAGGCGTGCGGACGCAGGAGGCGGTCGTCGGCCGTGCCGATGAACAGCTGCAGCGTCAGTGGCTCGCTGTCCATGTACCCGTACAGCTGTCGACAAATCAGACACGGCCAGATCAGTTCCCTCGCCAAAGACCCGCCCCTCCTCGGGAAACCCCGCCTCCTTCCATTGTGATTATATGAACATATCGGGCTTACGGCGTCCTGATAGCTTTTAGTCCAAAAACAGGAGGCACAAGTGTGGTAGCAAAGTGCGTGACAGCAACGTTTATGTAGTCGCTAGGGTCGTAGACAAGGAGCTTTACCTTTATCTCGGGTTGTTCTGCCTGCTAAGAGAGTGCCGTTTGGGGTTGGAGATCCTTAAAGGTGGTTTTGATCATCAGCCACCTTTGAGGCGTTCTGCTATCTGCTTGCCTATTTGCTATGGCACGACAGAGCTGGACCCAAGGTCCTGTTGCTTTAGCATTCATTAAAACCTTCATAGTGGCCACGATGTGTAGGATCACAGCAGACGCTGACTTACTGGACAGCCGTGAAAGGGCACAGATAACGAGTGAATTATTTTAAGAACATTTTCAACAGCCCTGTGTGACTACTACTGTCACAAGGTTTCAACCTAATATTTTAGTAATGTAAAATTCTAGGTTGTTTTTCCATGACACCCAATGAGATTTTAACAGTATTACAGGAAACATATTAGGTGTCCTGTAATGATGCTGTATTTTCAGAAACAATAACTCAGCACACGCTCTATAAAATATAGAAAAGCCACGTCAATGACTAACATTAGGAATAAACAGGAGGAAAGGTTTATCCAGGGTATAGGCAGGCCATTCAAAATGATGCTTTATTGGACAGGAGTTAGTCATTTCTCTTTTTCTCTGCCCGTACTGACTTAAAAACGTTACTCTCTGGGAATTAAATGAAACCAGAAAGGGAAAAGATGTCTCATTCTGTTCCACCTTACACAGTGTTACTGAGAACGGGGACCCAGTGTTAGCATAACTCGCGCCGCTAGTCGCCACCACGATGTCCTGAGCGCTTTCCGACACGAAAAGAAACGCGTTATGATTGTCATTACGGCTTGCTGTGCACCATTTCAGCTCCAGAGACAAAGCCACACTGAGATGAAAGGTGAAGTGTGAGAAGAGGCCCACCCCCTCCACTTTCAAACAGGTACCACTTCCTGTCTCGCCCGCTAGCACTTAGCCCCTCTGCTCTCCAATAAAAACCACTTCAACACGAGCAGGGAGAACAAATGATGCTTACACACACAGATAGAAACCATTAGTCAACAGTGAGTGGCGAACACTTAGGTCCAGCCTGCTAGTGATGCTCATAAATACATAAACACGGCGCTGTATCTGAATGGCATTAAAACAATAACAAATAAAACGATATCACAAAGTATCAAACGGGCACGTTTTCCTAGATTGGTCGGTGGTGGGTTTCCTGGAGTACCGCCAGCTCCTCGGTGGAGACAGGCAGATAGACTGTAGTTTTTGAGCGACAAAATCGGTGGCTTTAGTGTAATCAGGACCCTCTGTCTGCAGGGCCACCATCTCAGCACTGTGGGTGGGCATCTGAACATCTCCCCGAAATAGCAAGAAGAAACTTTCAGGATGCCTGAAAAACACTATGACCAGAAGCCTTCCAACTGCTGGGATGGGCAACCAAGACTGGACCCAACTGGTTTTGCTAGCCACATGTTAGACTGCCTTAATAAGCAAATAAGACAGACCTGCCAAGATAAAAGACATCTGGGAGATCCAAACACTTTCACTGTCATCACTTACTGAGCGACAGTGATTTCAGGTCTCTGGCCGATGAGGTTTCGTTCAGCGAACGGCAAGGCTGTCAAACTAAATCACCGGGGCCATGCTTATTTAAGTGACTAAGTCATCTACCAGAACGCAGGCTTCATGTAACCTATGACATAATCTGATTAATGCTTTCATAATTACCTTTGGGGCATAGGATAGGGGTGAAGGTGACTGTGATGGAGTTGGGGGTGATGGGGGGGGGGGGGGGGGGGTTGCGGGGGGTGTTGGAGGACAAGCAGTGAAGGGAGCTCGAGGTGTCACTGGAAATTTCTGTTCAATCTGTTTCTATGCCACACAGTGAAAAACAACAAAAAGCATGAGGTGAAAATGAGCGTTACTCTTCAAGCAGGCAGACAGGAGCAGGCTGAATAAAGCCACTCCACTAGCATTCCCTTCGCCCACATTTAGCTGTTAAATTTGACTCACAGCTTTTGAGAGAAAGGAAGATCTGTTTCTTAACCTTACTGCCGAGCATGACATGCTAGCCAAGATGAGTAAATGTTTACAGGGAGAACGCTAGAACGCAGTCATTATTCTGATTTTTTACTGGACCATCTCGTGTGTGTGCCAACTCCTGAGAACGCTGCGTACGAACGTCAGGTCTCTCTCGCCAGCGAATGTTGGCTAATGATCTAACACGCGCGGCTCGTTTGCTCTCTATAGAGTCGCGCAGCTGTCCAGAGCGCTAGTCACATATGCTAGACATCAGCGAGGCACGCCGGGGTCAGGGGCTTCTTGAAGTCGTGGCCTCCCTGGAGAGCACTTCATCTCCGTGGTGACCTCACCACCACGCTCGCTCGGTTTATTATATTTTACTCGCTGTGTCACCGCTGCTAATTAGCTTCAGGCCCTGTTGCGCTACCAAGCACCCGTTGACAAAAAGGCAAAGTGTTTTTTTTCCTTTCATAGAGGAAAAAAAACAGAGGTTTAGAAAAAGCCATTTTTAAACGGCTGATGGGTAGGCCGTCCTGCTTCTCCGTGATCCAGTCATACATCTCAGGTCCATTTAAAGCCACGGCTGCGTGACCTTTGTGCTTTTCCACAATCTCAAGCCCTCTGTTAGAGGAACCAAGCATTACATCAGTGGTCTTGCATCTGCTGTAGGGTTTCCGCAAAGATACAGCTCTTTATTCGGGGGGTCCACGGGTCCGTCAGTGTTCTGAGATATCGCTCAAAGTGAAAGTGACCTCATGCGCGAGAGGAAGTGATTAATGACGTCAGGGAATTCACGTTGACGCTGGTCTTCCCGACAATAAAGGAACGTGGTCGGTCCCCCTTGAGACGACCTCACTAGATTCGTTTACCATATGTGCTCTCCCCTAAGTTCCCAATCCCCCATCATCACCAGCACCACCAGTACCAGAACCACCACCTCCCAGTCTGTCTCCCTCCACACACATGGGAACGCAGTCTAAAATGGCAGCCTAAACGATCGTTCCCATCACGTTGAGGTAAAAGGAGCAGACAGCTGTGAGGCGTGTTGACAGGCTCCGGCCGTCTCCTGCTTTACATAAGAGTCAGGGTGGTGAGTGTCGGCCCATGACAGGGCCAGACCCTGCCGGCCTGCTATCTCATAATGCAACTGAATTACCATGGAAATGTGTTTTTATTCATTATAGTTGGGATGACATGTGAAATATGTCAGTATGATGGAGCTCTAGTGTAGTTTGTGCAGTAGCAGGGACTTGTACGTATTAGTGAAATGTACTCTTTGGAAAAACATCAGTCCTGCTGCGTTGACCAGCTCCACGATTTGCAATAGGAACATTTGTTTAAGGAAATCAGGGTGATGAGTGGTGCGAGACCAGGCTTCGAGCCTACCTCGGGTCTCTGATTCTGTCTCTTCTCTCTCCCTCTTTTCTTTCTCTCTCCTTCTGTTCATTGCGGTGAGTAGGAATGTCATGGTCTAGTCCACGTGGCGCAGGGTGTGTGTGTGTGTGTGTGTGTTTGGGGGGGAGCCAGTGAGGGAGTGGGCAGGGAGGGGGGACCAGACCTCAGCCCCATTATCACATTTGCTTAGTAGTGCTGACAGCCACCCGCGAGGTCTCTCCATACCAAATTAAATCTACACTCATCCAAGTCTCCTCCTTCCTGCTCCAAACCCCACTTTACACCTCTCCACTGCTGCGTGCAGAACGTTCCCTCATCCCATGCTCACACATATCACTTTATTGCCATTGGCTCCATCGCCTACCCAGGATGCATTTCTGCTCCTCGTCGGGGATCCGGAGGCAAGCCGAGGACCCTTCGAGATCCAGACGGGAAAGCCACGGGGTCCTGGGTCTGGTGATCGTGGAGCGCAGAGCCCTCTGTAGGCTACAGATCTTGAAATGACTGCTTAGGACCTGGGGCCCCTTGCCAAAGGCTACACACTGACGTGTGCAGGATTCCGGCGGTCCGCCGTCCGAGAGGCCGCGTCTGATGCCTCTCCTCATAAATCTGTGGCGTTCGCCTCAAACCGAAGAAAATGCTCACGTTGCGCAACATTCCACAGGTCACCCCACGACTGTAATTAGTGGTCTGCCGATCCCAAGGCCTTGATTAAGGAGAGGCTCTCCACAAACAAGGGGAACTGGACACCGGGTGTTTATTAGATCTTTGCTAAGTCAAAATAAGACATTAATAATTTGCAATATGATACACAGGCCTCTTCACTTTCACAGATGAAATTTTAACGCTGGCAAAAGCTCATCAATATGAAGAAAAGATGTTTTCACCCCTTGCTTGGGATTCCAAGCTTGTAAGATAGTGTTCTGTCCTGCAGAAACCATCCGCATAAGGACAGCTATCCGAACAAACTAGCGGAAACCTGTTAGCATGAGTGCATTAGCATAATGTGTGAGTTGGCACAAATTAGCTTTTAATTATTATTTGAAATGAGGAGTGTTCCTGGACTGGTAAAAGTGACCAGATGTGTAGAACGTGGAAAACATTGTACCAGATGAGAACATTCCCTTAGGCTTGGACATCAGAGCAGTCAAGCGCCAGATAACCAGATTTCTAGAGGGCCCCAGCCGTGGACAATGGTGTCTGATATTCCATGTGTACAGTTCAGCACTAGTTAGGGGAATGGTAGCTAACTCATGCATTGTAGGATTTTATAAAAGACAGCAGGTTATGTTCAGGGGCCACGCCCATCAGAAAACAGCCTAATTCTGTGTAGTTCAGCTTTGGCAAATACATTTCATATCAGTTTCAAACTAATGGAAAACCCACCAGGCCCCACTTGGGTCTTTGAGCCAAAGGTAGTCCTTGACATTCCGGCCAGAATGCCTTAGGAAAACCAGCGTGCAGATGTTGACTACAGCTGTGGTGTGGCATCAGGCCTTTTCCGCAGATTGGGGGGTGACTGGGGTGGCGGAGGGTTGTGGGATGGGGGTATCCCCCTAACGGTGGTGTGGTCAGCAGGAGCTAGTAAAGCGGAAAAGCATCCCAAGGGGTGAGACGTCTGCATTACGAGGCAGTCACGTTGAATTGGAAGCTCTAAAAACCAGAAGCCGGCGATTAGAGAGCTGTAACTAAACTACAGAAAGGCCCGGACAGGAGGCAGGCGGGCGGCTAGATGACAGACCGCTAACGCAGAACATCTTTTATCGCCCCCCACCACACACACATACCCCACCCCCACCCTCCAGCCCCGGGGGTGTCGCACAGAGAGAAAATGATGTCATGAAAGGAAGTTTCCTAAACAAAGAGGAGCCTGTGTGTTTGGCACCAACCGTGGAAGGGGGTTAGAAAAACACCTCCACTCATTACGGCCGTACGGCAGAAAGGAGATGACAACTAATGAGCAGGGTAGTGGCGGAGAGAAACGCAGGCGGCCAGGGTGGGAGTGGGGGGGGGGGGGGGGGGGGGGGGGTGACAGACCTGCGTGAAAACACGAGTCCATTACAGCGGTCACAGATGAAGTCTGAGAAACCTGTGAACAAAGATTCCCACTGCCGTATCTGAAGTGTCCATGCGTCCACAGTGTCCCCCCCCACGGACACTGTGGCCTGGGCACCGTGGGTGTGGTGGACTGCGGGAGTGCCTCAACCACCACCATCACCCCCAACCTCCCCCCTCGTCAGCCTGTGCTGCCCCCCCGGGGGTGCCACCAGGCCTCGGGGTCCTTTAATCAGTAGGAAGCGCTGCATCCTCGGGGGCGAGGCGGCCCTGCCGAGCCCTAGCTGTCTGCCTGATGACTCCCCACACCACTACTCCCATGTCACCTTTCTCCATGGCTGCCACCCACCCGCACGCAGCATGGCTCTCCCCGTCCCTGCCTCTGAGGCTCCGAGACCTCAACGGACAGGCCTCTTACTGATGCTCCAGCAGAGAGAGAGAGAGAGAGAGAAAAGAGAAAGAGAGTGGAAAGAGAAACAGATGAGACAAGAGAGATAGAGAAAGGCGGAGAGAGATAAGGAAAGAGAGAAGGAGGAGATACTCCAATATATTCTCAGTGCTGATTTGTGCAATCTATCTATCTATCTATCTATCTATCTATCTATCTATCTATCTATCTATCTATCTATCTATCTATTCACGGGAATACACTGAAAAATAGCACTGAAGTCAGGTGTACCTGCGACTTCACTTAGGAGAGGGCCAGAACCGCACCCCTGCCCCCCGGAACGATCCAGTACCGCGGTCCGGACGGCAGTCATGAGATAGCCCGAGGGGAGACGGCTGTGAGATCCAAAGAGCCTACAGGTAGGTCTACAGGTAGGTCTACAGGTAGGTCTACAGGTAGGTCTACAGGTGATCCAACACTGAGGCTAAAAAGATTCTGCGCCTAAACGCAGTAAATATGCAAAAAAGAAACAGGGAGCAACGGGGGCAGGTTAACGCCATGATGTCGTCGTTGTTATTGTTGTAAAGCACTCATTTTTTTCTCTCACAATCTGCGACCTCACCAGCAAATCCGTGTGGGATGCAGCAGACAGGTCGGACCCAGCGGGCTGCCCTGGCTACCCCCCAACACACACACACACACACACACACACACACACACACACACACACACACACACACACACACACACACACACACACACCCCTACACACTCCCCCAGCCCCTTCCTCACAGTCATGTGTTAGCAAGCTTGCCTTCAGGACTGAGACACGGTTTCGGTGGGGAGGAAATGGCTTATGAGAAACACCTGCGAGGTGATGAATTAGGCTCGAGACCAGGCGTCCAGCAACAGCTGTGCTGGCCAAAGTGCCCGTGTTTGCCTGCAGAGAAAATAAAGGTTCAGGAAAACAGTTGCAGCTTCCCAGACTTCTGACATCACCAGGAGACAGCACCCTTGCAGGCGATGGAGTGTGTGGACCCGGCAGAGGGTGTGTGAGGGTTCGGCAGAGGGTGTGTGTGCCCAGCAGAGGATGTGTGGGTCCAGTCGAGGGAGTACGAGTCTAGAGGATTGCATTATTGATCTCATGACCATGTTCCTGTCAATCACAATCACACAGGCACACACACACAGCACTGTAACCGCAATGAGTAAACACAGAGAGAAAGAGAGAGAGAGAGAGAGAGAGAGAGAGAGAGAGAGAGAGAGAGGCGAAGAGAGAGAGAGAGAGAGAGAGAGAGAGAGAGAGAGAGAGAGAGGTAGATGGAGAGGGGAGGGCCCTTTACGTAAAACAGGTGAGAGTGATGTGAGTCCTCCGAGGGCTGCCAAACACAACAGACAGAGGTGGTTCACTCATGCCACTTTAATTGCGTCAGTATGCGCCACTGCAATTCAGTCCCGCCACATGCTGCATTCACGGGCCATTAATAACACACACTCACACACACATCCACACACACACAAACACACACACACGACGGCGTGTCAGTCAGAAACGTACACACACACTCTTTCTTTCACACTCTTTTTCTTCCTGTCACTCTCCAACACGCACCTGCCCTCACCGAGGGCTTAAGTCAGAAAACGCAAACCACCCTGTTTGACGAAGTCAAGACGTTTTATAAATAATGAGAAAGGTGGAGGACATTTGCAATAAAACGGTGCTGCTTGGTTTCACGACCTTCACGACTGGAATTCCTGGTCAAAACTTTTGGGAATGATCAATATTTTGGAGAAGAATTATACAAACAGCCTTCCTTGTATTACAAAATGTTGTGAATATAACATTTTAATTATCATATATGTAACATTTTAATTGTTATATATATAACATTTTAATTATTATATCTATATATGTCTAAATTTTGCTAGTTTAATTGCCCCTAAAACCTAATTTCCGCTTTAATTTAGTAATGTATTTTTAGTAAATGTACAAATATGATAAACAAATCTGATTGGCCTCAAACCGCACAGATGCCAAAATGTAAACAAAACTAAAGGTTCTGTATATGAAGGTAAATAAAGGTTCTGTATGTGAAGGTTAATAAAGGTTCTGTATGTGAGGGTTTATAAAGGTTCTGTATATGAAGGTAAATAAAGGTTCTGTATGTGAGGGTTAATAAAGGTTCTGTATGTGAGGGTTTATAAAGGTTCTGTATGTGAGGGTTTATAAAGGTTCTGTATGTGAGGGTTTATAAAGGTTCTGTAGCAGGCTGAGTCAAATAAGCTTATACACTCAAGTGTCACAAGCCTGTTTCTAGGCTGAGGCGCGAGGGTGTGATGTGTAAGGGGTGTATAAGGGTGGTGTATAAGGGTGGGGTGTGTGAGGGTGTTTAAGGGTGGTGTATAAGGGTGGGGTGGGTGAGGGTGTATAAGGGTGGTGTATAAGGTTGGGGTGTAAGGGGTGTATAAGGGTGGTGTATAAGGGTGGGGTGCGTGAGGGTGTTTAAGGGTGGTGTATAAGGGTGGGGTGTGAGGGTGGGGTGTGTGAGGGTGTGTAAGGGTGGGGTATATAAGGATGGGGTATATAAGGGTGGTGTATAAGGGTGGGGTGTGAGGGTGGGGTGTGTGAGGGTGTGTAAGGGTGGGGTATATAAGGGTGGGGTATAAGGATGGGGTATATAAGGGTGGGGTGTGTGAGGTGTGTTTAAGGGTGGGGTGTGAGGGTGGGGTGTGTGAGGGTGTGTAAGGGTGGGGTATATAAGGGTGGTGTACAGGGCCGGAGTGGGACACTTTTTCAGCCTGGGAGTTTCATGCCCAAATCCGGCTCAAAATTATTTTTCCCTCCCAATCGGCCCAAACTAGAGATTGACATGAGCCGGCCCATCGGGAATCCTCCCGAATCTCACGATTAGCCAGTCCGGCTCTGGTGGTGTATAAGGGTGGGGTGTGTGAGGGTGTGTAAGGGTGGGGTATATAAGGGTGGTGTATAAGGGTGGTGTATAAGGGTGGGGTGTGAGGGTGGAGTGTGTGAGGGTGTGTAAGGGTGGTGTATATAAGGGTGGTGTATAAGGGTGGGGTGTGAGGGTGTGTAAGGGTGGGGTATATATGAGTGGTGTATAAGGGTGGGGTGTGAGGGTGGGGTGTGTGAGGGTGTGTAACGGTGGGGTATATAAGGGTGGGGTGTGTGAGGGTGTATAAAGGTGGTGTATAAGGGTGGGGTGTGTGAGGGTGTATAAAGGTGGTGTATAAGGGTGGGGTGTATGAGGGTGTATAAGGGTGGTGTATAAGGTTGGGGTGTAAGGGTGGAGTGTGTGAGGGTGTGTAAGGGTGGGGTATATATGAGTGGTGTATAAGCGTGGGGTGTGAGGGTGGGGTGTGTGAGGGTGTGTAACGGTGGGGTATATAAGGGTGGGGTGTGTGAGGGTGTATAAGGGTGGTGTATAAGGGTGGGGTGGGTGAGGGTGTATAAGGGTGGTGTATAAGGTTGGGGTGTAAGGGTGGTGTATATAAGGGTGGTGTATAAGGGTGGGGTGTGTGAGGGTGTTTAAGGGTGGTGTATAAGGGTGGGGTGTGAGGGTGTGTAAGGGTGGGGTATATAAGGGTGGTGTATAAGGGTGGGGTACCTGCACCACCGGGTGTCCTCCTGACAGGGCTTTCACGGCCCCACGGCTCCCCTCTGTCTCATAGTGGGCACGATGGTGGGACTTCGGCTGCACCTCGATCTGGAGGCTGTACGGGCCCGAACAGGACGGCAGCTGCCAATCGAGGGCTGGCAGGGACGGGCTGCCAATCAGAAGACAGACCAGTTACTTAATATGGGCAGCCACACCCACACACTCCCACTGACATACAAACACACAGAGTCTCGGACGCCCTGATCTCACGACTAAAACCAGACGTCACCCCACCGCCAACTCTCCGATCTGGAGTCGCCTATTTCATCGTTGCCTCTAATCTAATCGACTGTAGTCGTGGGCAGACATTTTTTTGCTTCCAAAGTCTGGCTGCTAATTGCTGGATTTTCGTTTTCTCAGAAGAATAATGAAAGAGGCATGTGTTCCATTTGGAGAGATCCACGCAGTGATCAGAGTCTGCGCAGAGCAGTCAGACTCTCAACTGCCTGCATTTTAGTCATGCAATGAAATTTAATGTTTCATTACAGAACTTTATGAAAGTATAAAATCCATCCTAAATGTATTTCGCTCTGGAGGGGCCACAGAGGGCCACAGCACAGTGGCTCGTTTGGTGTTGGTCTCTGCGGCTCCACGGTCCCGTGAGAGCACTAGAAGAGAAGCTCCTACGGTCCAGCGCGAGCACGCTTCAACAGAGCTCCGCGACGCCTCCCCCGGATACCCACCCACCCCTGGGCCCGAGACCCTGGGGCTCTAGAGGTTGTGAGACCACCGGCGTTCCTCTCGGAACATTCTGTGTGTTCGCTGACCCGAGCCTGTTCTCTTCCCTCCACACTTTTATCTCAGCGTGACCTGCCCAGACAGGGACACACTGCAGCCAGACGCACCAGAGCTGACATCACCACTTCCTGCTCACCACTATCACCATCAAACACTTGATTTCCGGCAGGAAAGTGTGCCAGAAGAGGAAAAGCCCGCTTAGAGCATCTCACACACACACACACACACACACACACACACACACACACACACACACACACACACACACACACACACACACACACACACACACACAGTGTTCATAAAAACGAGATTCAAAACAAAATAATAAAAGAATTAGGAGCATGTTTGGGTGTGTTGCTATGGAAGCTGGAACACACACACACACACACACACACACACACACACACACACACACACACACACACACACACAGATACACCACCCTTCAAAAAATAATCTATGAAATGCTTTTGAGCTTCAAAGAAATTCTCTCACACATTCAGCAAGGCTCCTTGCTTGCCACTACTGTGGTCTTTATAGATAAACCTAAATTTACACTTATTGTAAATAAAAGTTTTATTTTAGGATCCTATTTGACAGCAATCACTGACAAAAAAATTGCTGCACTTCAGTTTATATGTTTCATTTTATTTTTGGAGACTTCACAGAAAGACTTAATCTGGATGTAAACAGACTTTGTAATCTGGACGTAAACAGCCATAAATCAGAGATATGGCTGTCCTTTTATGACCAAATTATCCCTCTAAACTTCACCATGTGCTTGAATACAAAAAGCCTATTTAAAAAAAACCCTCACAAATGCCAGACGCTGAAAAAATGCTTCAGACGTCCTCTTTGAGACGGGTTTTTACCCCCACCCACTTCCAGCGCACCATCGGCGTGTTTCTACGTAGCTCGTGTGGTGAGTGGTACCTGATGTAGGCCTTGTGCTTGGGCCAGGAGCAGAGATGGGGAGGCACGTCCAGGAAACTGCTGCAGTAACGCTCCTTCTTGAAGGGGAGGCGGCCGGAGAAGTCGTCCTGGTGGAGCTCCGAGCCGGGGCCCATCTCTTCCCCGTCCGGCTCCACCTTCATGCTCGCGGCCGGCCCGTGGTCCGGGTTGGTCTTGCGGGCCTTGAGCGGAACGCCCTCGCCGAGTTCGGCCAGGCCGTCGGTGCTCAGGGCGTTGATGGCGGCCACGATGGCAGAGTTGGTGTATTGATTGGTGGTGGCCAGCCAGGTTTCGTCGGCCCCGCAGAGCCTGGGGGAGCCCTGGGGGGAGGGGCCGGGCGAGTGGTTGGGCGAGTACGGCGCCGGCCTGTAGGAGGCGCCGTTGAGGGCGTACTTGCGCTTGCCGTTGCTGCCAGCGACGCAAGCCGGCGAGCCGGGCCGGGAGTTACGCGGGAGCCTGGCCCAGCCGTCCTCGCCGGCCACGCTGGCGTGCGGGGAGGTGGAGGGGGAGTGGTGGGGGGAGGAGCCTGAGACGGGGGCGTGAGAGCACGAGAGCAGGGGGGTGGAGCCTTTGGGGGAGACGCAGGGCGACTGCCAGGGAGAGTTCTGGGGCGAGTTGTCGTAGTTGTAGAAGCCGGACTCGTAGGACGCCTCCGAGTTGCAGCTCCGGGAGGACAAGCTGCTGGCCGGGCTGAGGCAGGTCGGGTCGCGGTAGCCGTCGGCGCTGGGCAGAGTCAGCGTCACGATGTTCACGCGCTTGGCCAGGGGGTCCATGCCAGCGTTCTCCTCCTCCACCACCACCTCCGGGATCTGGGTGTAGGTGGTGATCTCGATGCGGGGGCTCTCCAGAGGAGGCGCCCCGTTGGGCCTGAGCCCGGGCGGGAGATAGTAGCTCGATGCCACGGTGTCCTCGTGCAGTCCGTAGCTGGCCTGATGACAGGAGGAGATGACGGGGCTGGTCTGCAGGTTGTGGTACTGCGACGCCAGACAGTGATTCCCCATCCCCAGAGTCAGACCCGAAAGACTCACATTGGGCACGAAGCTAAAGACCTCTGCCAAAAAACCAACACAAAAGCCGAAAAGTCAGTGAAAAACGTCAGGACTCTGCAAAAGGAACACGACGCGTTGCTCTTAATCTTCTACTCAGGTTTAGGTTTAGGCTCAGGTTAAGGTCCGGACTAATCAATCCATTGCTACTGATTCATTAAGATGAACCTTAAACATATTTCTTTTAAAAGTTTGATTTTGTAAAAAGAATGGGAAAACATTTAAATAATGCACCAAATGACATTTTCACTACGCTGTGCATATTAGAATATTAGAATACACCAGGGCTAGAATAAGCTATTCCATTGCTTGAAGTGTAATGAAATGTTTTAATTTCTAAAGAGAACACCGCTGAAGGTCTCAGCTCCGAGATGCTTTCTTTCTTTTTTTCTCTTGTTTTTTTTTTTTTTTTTTTTTTGTGGCAGTCCCCCTCGTCTTTTTGTATCTGGGGAACCGCAGCAGAGCACAAACAGGACACCACGTGAAATGATGAACCCGTCACACACCCCAGAATGCGTGGGCAGGCCAGCTAAAGTTAGCTCATGACGGACTATTTCCAGATGCAGTTACGTTTCAGATAGAAAGCTGAAGTTCTTTTATAGGTTTTGTGGTTTAAAAGATTTATTTGCTTTTGAACTAAAAGTAGCAAAACTATTTCACAACTGAAATTAAAAGTAAGAATGTTGCACTTCACAGCTAAAAAATTGCAGTTCTTTCCTTATTTTCATATATAAATATTACATTATCATCATCATCATCATCATCATCATCATCATCATCATCATTATTACTATAATTATTATTTTGTATTATTGTTGTACAAATATATTATTATATAATATAATATTATATATTGTTATTATTATTACGGTTGTTGTTATAGGATACTATGCCATAAAAATGAAACAAAGTCCAAAGTAGAATGGAGAAGAACTTTTCTAATATGTAGAATACATAAAGAGTTCAATTCTCCCACCTCTGGAAACTGAACAAATGCAGTAATTTGTGATCCAAACAGCGTAAGAAAAGCAAAATCTGCGTCAGTGCGTTTCCGAGCTGCGATATCACAGCGACAAACAATCTTCCATAAATGCTGATGTATAGACTAAGAAAAAAAAAGTTGAGTGACATTATTTCAATTTATTTAAGCTAACAATGAACTGAAATTATTTACAGTTTACTGTCTTACTGAACAAGCTAGGGTACTGAACCTGAACATCGATCAGCGACACCTGCCAACACACCTCTCCCCGTCTCCATCTCTCCCCCTCGGCTGTTGTACTCAAACAGAAAGTTGAAATCAAACTCTGGTTCTTTGTGTCCAGATCCCATCTTGGGCTAAGGGAGTCAGCTTCGCCAGGGACGGTGTGCAGATACAAACGTCTACTCGCTGCTCTGTGAGATGAACAGGGGCGCCGACATCCTGTTCAGTCTCACCAGATCTTCTTATCTTTCTCTTCCTCACACTTCGTTCTGAAGGTTTTTCTGAGCTCCAGATCCGCCCCTCGCTTGTCTCCTTCCGAAACTTCGGTGCACTCCGCAGTTCTCGCAGATGCGGCAGTTATCTGGACTTATCTCCGTGTGAAGACCCGCGGGGTGCTTTCTGTCAACCTGCACGGACCCTTTTGCATTTTCAGGCTCACTGGAGCCGAGCTGGTGGGGATGTTGGAAAGGGAAGTGAGCTGCGTGTGCAGACACCACACGTGCAAGCTCGTGGCAATACGGTAAAATAATAAGCCACCCTTATTATGCAAAGGGGACCCGGTCCGCGTGCGTTAGTTTACAACAGGACAGTGGGGTTTTTACTCACCCCCCGAGCATATAGGCTGGCGTGAGATGAGACGGATAATACCGTTAATCGTATGTCTTAGTGAACTGTGGTAGAAGGCACCGTGGAGGGAGAGAGACAGAGGTTTGGATGAAAAAAAAAGTAGCGGGGAAGAAGGGTACAAAAAAGTGCACCCGTCAGCAGTCTGGCGCAGCAAGGCGACACGCGCGCGCCACACACGCATGCATGAACCAGCCCCAACACCCGTGAGTCTGCTATCAATTATGAGGTTTAAAAAAGCATGGGCTGAAACGCACAGTAATGCTCCGCTCACCACAGAAAGTGCACAGAGACAGAAGTAAACCCAAATCCACAGATCATGACATCAGCTCTGGGCCCCACTAGCTACCGGATTAAGCGCGTGAGACAGTTTTGCTTTGTTGATGTGTGATCTAGGACATTTTCACTATAAATCATGCGTGCAAGTCAAGGACAGATTACTACACGGAGTATTTTTTATCCCATAACTAACAAATAATGTGACAACTAGTATGTTTTCCTAATTCCAACCAGGAGAACACGATGCAGAAATACTGCAGAATACTGTGGCAGATGCTGTGGTTTGTTTGTGGCGATAGCAGCTATGCAGCAATGTTGTAAACAGAATATAACTTAAAAATAATTGCTTGTGGTCACACGGAGAACAGATTTCAGATTTCCACGACTGACAGAGAGAATCACTTCAGCACAGTAACAACTCACTTCAATCTCAGTCAACACCAAGGGCGACTGTGTCAACACTAGCCTTCTGTTCTATTATATTCTATACCAATAAGCAATGATATTCTTCTATTTATTCCTTTCGACTTCATGATGTTTTAAAACTTTGAACCTTTGAAGAATACAAAATGAAAGCAAACACGTTGAAATATATAAGGCGAGTTATGAGTTATGAGCGGCGCGCGCTTACCTTCATCTGCAGACTTCATCCTGGTTTCAGGACACTTCAGGGTTCCGTCCAGCTCCCCCAAACCGGGTTCAAACGGCTGTTTGAAGTTGGCTTTTGAATCAAATCGCACACAGCCAGTCGCGGGCATTCAACTTGTGACAGATTTCAAATTCTCAAATGCAGAAGAGGATAAAATTTCCAATACAGGTAAATAAATTCCGCAAAAAAGAGCAACCGTAACTAGATAAGGTGACGGTGGATGCGGATTACGTGATCAATCTCAAACGTTAAGTTACCGGGTGACCGTCTCCATCACACGCGCCCCGATCACTGGTGTCACTGGTTTGGTGACTTGGTGTGAGTTTTGGTCTGAAGCGCTTTAATAACCTGTGCAGCGCGTTATGCCGTTTCTGCTCCGTCTTTTTTCATCGCGATTTCAGTTTGTCCCGGCGTGAACGACGCACCGCTTGTCGGAGCTGCAGGCTCCGGGCTTTTAACCCCGGGAAACACCTCCTAGCGCGCCGCCCTCTCGCGCAATGACGCGCTGCTCGCGCCGGCGCGCACGCGGAACCTCGCCGTGGAGGGATTCCATCTCCGCGGATCGTGGAGAAAACTGGCACGACTCGAGTCTGGGCGCCCTCGTCCACTTAAATAACGCGTTTTGCCTTTTTCGTTCTTTTTTTTGAAGATTTGCTCCTATATATCCAATATTACATTGAAAAGCACTACGAGTTCTGCTTTAGGCATGTAACAACACGTGTTACTAAAGAATAGAAAAGTCTAATCAAAGAAATCCCAGCTAAATATAATTATTTTGAGAATTAGGTACTGGGGTTGAGGAAGGTCATGCAAGAGTGCATTATAAATGTTATTTACATATAACCGGTGACCTTGATAATGGCAAAGGGAAACGTTGCAATTTAAGATTAAGGATAACAGATAAAATTTTTAATAACCTTGAACCAGAGTGTAAAATAATAACTAGTGCTTCCCTACATAAAGCACACAAATAGTGAAGAGTCACGCTATCATGAGTTCTGCCGTTTTTGATCTCTTTTACAGGTGCAAGTGTTCCTACTCCACTCTGGCTGAGAGGATGCCCTGGGTGGGGGTTTGGGTGGGGGGGGGGGGTTAGTACTTTGTGAAGACTGAAGAATGTAGCTAAGGAAACGTTGGCTGCCTCAGACATTCCAAAAAAGTAACAGGGCTCGGAGGATGGGAAACCCTTTCTCCACCTTTTCTCCACCCTGTTCTCCACCCTTTCTCCACCTTTTCTCCACCCTGTTCTCCACCCTGTTCTCCACCCTTTCTCCACCTTTTCTCCACCCTGTTCTCCACCCTGTTCTCCACCCTGTTCTCCACCCTTTCTCCACCCTGTTCTCCACCCTGTTCTCCACCCTTTCTCCACCCTTTCTCCACCCTGTTCTCCACCCTTTCTCCACCCTGTTCTCCACCCTGTTCTCCACCCTTTCTCCACCCTTTCTCCACCCTGTTCTCCACCCTTTCTCCACCTTTTCTCCACCCTGTTCTCCACCCTTTCTCCACCTTTTCTCCACCCTGTTCTCCACCCTTTCTCCACCCTTTCTCCACCTTTTCTCCACCCTGTTCTCCACCCTGTTCTCCACCCTGTTCTCCACCCTGTTCTCCACCCTTTCTCCACCCTTTCTCCACCCTGTTCTCCACCCTTTCTCCACCCTGTTCTCCACCCTGTTCTCCACCCTGCTCCAACGAGCTCCTCCTTCCCTGCCGTGTGCACTGAGCCCTGGCGCGAGACCTCAGTTCAGCTCTGAAGAACACACATTCACAAAGCAGCAGTGCTCTGGGCACACGCAGCACTGCGCACTGATCCCAGACCAGCAGTTCCGCCTTACTGCAGCGATGCTTTAGTGAGCCGGGCCTTCATCTCAGAGGAGCCCTGCAGAATGTTCTGCGTTGGGTCCACTGGGTGACTAGTGGAGGTCTGACTGACAGCGCGGAGTAATTAGACGTGAACTTACACTCCGGAGGTTGTTGAAAACTGAAGAATCGTCTCATGAAAAGATATATCCACAGACATTTGGAGGGAAGTAGATGTGGAAATGTGTAATGGCACTATCTCTCTCTCTCTCTCTCTCTCTCTCTCTCTCTCTCTCTCTCTCTCTCTCTCTCTCTCTCTCTCTTTCTCTCTCTGCCCACGTCTGTGCTGTGCAGCATTTCACCAGTATATTTGCCTGCTGTGAATGAGACTGGTCATGTAAAATTTGCTTCTGACCTTTTGAACGCTCCAGTCTGGTGTTTTTAACCCTTTGCTGTCCACCACTGGACACAATGGCGCCTCAAAAACGCGGCTGAACGCCGGACGTCCCGTCGAGGGAGTTGCTTGCGTGCTAATCAGTGTCTCCGCATCGCCAGCTGTCGGATCTTTCAGTCATTCCTCAGAACTCACACCTGGACCCCACGACAGCCTCCCAAAGAAAGTGGCAGTGCTGCATGTGAATGGTGGACCTGCTAATCAGCGCAGGAAAACGATGAAGACATCTTCAGACGCACAGACGGGCAGCAGCGGAACAGAAGGTCCAATTAGCCACACGCTGACTGCGCACATATCCACAGCTGCAGCAGCAAAGCCTGCTGGGTAAGACCGGACCCAGAGTCCCTCGGTCACAAACTGGCCTCTCCTCCACGCTCTGGGGGAGGAGAAGGCCCAACGTGGACCACCAGCAGTCTTCACACGCTTCACTGCTCCGTTGATCTTCTCAGACGCTGGGCCTCGTGTAAATTTGTACACACTGTCACGCTTTAGTACGAGATGCAGCACCTTCTGGTTAGACCGGAGAGGAGGAGAAGAGCAGGGTGGAGAGCAGGGTGAA
>NC_135229.1:12203743-12218037 GCF_052324685.1 Brachyhypopomus gauderio
AAAAAAACCATGCGTGCACACATTACTCTTCAGACAACTCCAGTCCTGGAGGGCACGATTCCAACACACCTGATTCCGCAGCTCAGACACACCCAGTTCTACTCCGTTAATTACCGGCTCCGATGGGTTTGTTCAAACAGGCAGAACATCGAGCTGTGCCCATATTTAGGGCATCTAGAACCAGAGGTGTGTCTGTGCAATAAAACTGGAAACTTCCAGTACTGAACACCATTTAGAAATGTTAAGATTTTGAATATTTCTACATTTCTTATTAAAATAGGGGGGAGGGAATAGTTCATTTGACATCTGAAGGTTGATTATAGGAATAGTGTGTGGAAAACATCTGAACTGCCCTAACCAGACTTTATTAGAACCAGTACCCGTACCATGTTTGAACGTGCTCACGGTTTTTAATCCGTGTCTGGAAAGGTGGCCTGAGGTCACACGCGTGGCCCCAGACGTGCTTACGCAGAAGACTCAGCCTGATACTGCGTCTGATGCTTTGTATGTACGAGCCGAGCAAACCCAGAGCCCAGCAAGTCCAGGCGGGGACTACATCTGTGCTCCAGTGTACCTCCACCCAGGTCACGGGCGTAGCGTGGGTGTAGCGTGGGTGTAGCTTGTGAGGGAGAGAGAACCGCGCACAAATCAGGGTGTGTGTGTACGTGTGTGTATTTGTGTGTGTGTGTATGTGTGTGTGTGTGTGTGTGTGTGTGTAAGACCTCAGACATAGTATGTGCAATTTAGCCAGAAGATGAATGCACAATGGGTCAAATCTTAGTGCTCCCTTTATTTCTCCCCTCTCTCTATTTCTCTCTCATCCTCTCTCCTCCTCTCTCTCCCCCTTTATATTTCTCTCTCCTTTTTCTAGTCTTCCCTTAATGTTTTCCTTTCTTTCTCAGTCACACTGATGGATTTCCTGATCCACTTCTAGACATTAGGGACAGACACTGGGACAGTGGTGGCCGTACCCCATGCCTGAGTGGTTTCTGGGGGGGTGGAGGAGTTGGGGGTGGGGGGCTGGGGCAACAGAGTTTATCAAACCATTATATTCATTTGCTTTTTCAGTTCCTAGCCATAAACTGTAGTTCATTTCAATTAGATGGGAGATGCTAATCAAATAGCCACAGGTTGCTAATGTGGGCTGAGCAAGCAGACGTGTGTTCAGCAAAGTGGTGTTACTTACGAACCTGTTCCCCTTAAAGCACAACAGCACTGACGCCCCAGACTCTCATTAAACCTCCAGAGTGATTCACACCTTATATATAGATGTGCAGAGCTTTGATTCATGAGTGTTCACTCCTCATACATCCAGAGGAAGTGTGATTTGAGGAAGCTACAATATGGCCGTGGTGAATAAGCCTTTTTTTCCAGCTGCAGACAAAGGTGATTGCTTAGGTCTAATGTATGCATACACACACACACACACACACACACACACACACACACACACACACACACATACACACATACATACAGGAACACACACACATGGACGTAATTTTGATTTCAAAAGTGGGGGGGGACATGGATTCGTCGCTATTTAAATATTTGGTTTTAACCGTAAAAACTGGGGGGGACCACAACCGGCTTTTGAAAAAGTCCCCCCCCCCCCCAATTACGTCCGTGCACACACACATGCAGGAACACACATGCACACACACACACACACACACACACATACAGGAACACACATGCACACACCCACGCACAGACACACACACACACACATACAGGAACACACATGCACACACCCACGCACAGACACACTCACACACACACACACACACACACACACACACACACACACACACACACACACACACACACACACACACACACACACACAAAGCTACATACCTGAACGTGAACATGAAGTGCTCTAATAAAGAGTGTTACGTTGGGCAGGGCCCAGTAATGACATGGTGCCAGCAGGTAGGTGAGATGTTAGTTTGTAATACTATTGGCGTATGTTGACTGTTGCCTGAACCCTAGAGAAACAAACGACGGGCTCTTTCCCAGTGTCAAACGTCACCAGTGAACAGTCATACTCTACGTGACTGTTTATTTAGGTGAATAATAAACACGATGCATGTGAGTCTAACATCCACTCAACTCTCTTCCCTAAGTAATGTGAAGATTATATGCAGACTCCACACGCGCACACACACACACACACACACACACATCTCTACCAAAATTTATAAGTCTCTTTAACTGAAGTAGGGTAGTCATGGTCTGGTGGTAGGGAACTGGTCTTGTGACCGGAGGGTCGTGGGTTCGATTCCCAGACCTGAGGCCATGACTGAGGTGCCCTTGAGCAAGGCCCTTAACCCTCAATTACTCACTTGTATAAAAATGAGATAAAAATGTAAGTCGCTCTGGATAAGGGTGTCTGCCAAAATGCCGTAAATGTAAAGTAGAACTTCATTTAGGACCTTCAGTCTTACACACACACACACACAAATGAGGTGATGTCACGGGAGGGACGGGTGGGTTTATTACGGGTGGCGGGTTACAAATCTCAGCCATGACTGAGGTGTCAGCCGGCTGGAGACCCTCCTTCCTCCTAGACAACCAGCTGAAGGAAGGAACCATGTGAAGTCCTCACGCTGCAGGCCCATCACACCCTGGGGCTGCTGGTCACCCCCCCCCCCCCCCCGGGTTTATCACTCCTGGTGAGGAACCTGAGAGGAACCTGAGCGGAGACTGAATGGACGCTGGTGGAGCTTGGGTGGAGGTCGGGTGGAGGTCAGGTGGAGCTCGGGTGGAGGTCGGGTGGAGCCCATCCTCAGCCCACAGCCGTCCTCTGCCCTCAGTGTAGCTCAGTCTGAGCGAGGGCACCGCCGTAGTACCGTAGTGCAGCAGGTGGAGACCTGGTGACTGTCAGTCCTAATTAATCAACTCACGTTCCTCAGTGCATCATGTAAGCGATGTTCAAGAAAACTCAGGTTTACGCTAGGTTCAGTAACCTAGGTTACACGCTGTCATGTGCCCACAGTCCTTCCTGCATGATCAGACTGAGCAGCAGACAGAACAAGCAGAGCCCGGAGTCTCGCCTGAGCACTGATCTGAAGCAGGACAACTCGTGTTTCCCTCTAAAGCAGATCTTGGTGTTTCATTCAGCTTGTTTTGCAGCATTATGGGTAATTAATGGCCTGATATTTCCATACCCTCGCCAGTAAAAGTCTCACCAAAGCATCAGACCTACTTGATCCAGCAACAGAAAACAAGCCCACCTTAAAAACACATTACATATCTGTGGAAAGGGTGCAGAATTGAGCCTCCGAGAAACAGATTCGACTACAAATACGGGAACACCGTCTTTCCAGGCCAAAGTCTTGTAAGCAAACCTGAAGTGGGAATGTGTGATTCAGGGAAGCACACGTGGAGAGGGGGATTGTGGGGGCCGCATGCCTTCGTGGTGTGATAACCGAGCTGGGCTGGCAGAGGGACTCCCTGTTAGTCAGCATGTCTTCTTCAGCGCCCTGTCCCGCCTACGTCACGCCAGGGCTTCTGGGAAATCATCTGGATATTCATTCTGGAAAAGGGGCTCTGGAACTCCAGGACAGATGCACTCACACACACACACACACACACACACACACACACACACACACACACACACACACACACACACACACACACAAACCTCTTTGTACAGTTACTGCAACCAAACCTGCAAACAAAACCATGATTTTTAAGTCAGATGCGATGCTAGAATTGGAGTCTGCTAAAGAAAAAAAATCATAGAACTGAATCCAACTTCTACTTAAGCAGTTTATGTGGATTTAAAGGCCAGGACCGTCTCAGAAAGTGGTCGTCCACCCAGTGCCGTTTCAAGGTATTTGGGGGCCCCAAGCAAAGACACTAAACGCCCCCCCCCCCCCCCACCTAAGTATGGGATTACCCCGGGACTAGGGTTGCCACCTAGGTCTGACAAAAAACAAGGACACTGTCATAATGACACAGGGTGGCGAGTGTAATCTGTTGAGCGGGGGGGGGGGGGGGGGGGGGTTGGCGAACGTAAGTTGTTGAGCGGGGGGGTGGGGGGGGTGCGAACGTAAAATGTTACCGGAGGGGTTTAAAATGGACACAGCGAGAAAAAAACAGATTTAAAGTGTGCAGAAACAGTCTGAATCGTGGTTTTAACTAACCTAATTTTTTCCGGGACTGAATATTAAAAAGAAGAAAAACCGGGACAGCCCGGGAAAACCGGGACAGGCACGTGAAAACCAGGACAGGTGGCAACACTAGCCGGGACGTATATATTGTTTTTAGCCTACCTGCTGCTAAATTACACCATTTGTACAGGTAGGCCTAATTTATCCAGTGTAAATCATCACTTACCACTGTCTTGTGTTTTTTTGTGTTCCTCTTCCTTCTTTTGTTTTCTCTTTTGGCTTCCTGATGGATAAATTCGCTTCATGGTTAAGTTTCATATTTGCCGGCGTCTAAAACTTGGCTGTCTGCCAGGACAGTGTCTACCTGCCTTCAGCAGCTGGTGGGAGGGGCCCCCTTGAGGAGGATTCTGAGAACAGTGTCATTGCTCATGACTTTGAGAATGTAAAGGGGGGCTCACACAGTTTGTCGCTGCATTTAATTCTTAACCTGTTGTTGTCTGGGGGCCCCAGGCCAGCTTGGGGCCCCAAGCAATTGCCTGGTTTGCCTGCCCCATCGCGACGGGCCTGCGTCCACCTTTGTCGCCCTCTGCAGGACATAATCGAAACTGCTGGCCTTTACCAGACACCTCTGCTTAGTCACCCAAGACATCCTTAGGTTCCCCTTCGTCCAGCACTGACATGAGACGTAGTTGGACTTCAACCTCGACTCTGAACTATCTTCACCTGATTACTTCAACTGATCCAACTGCCTCACTGGGCTTGTGACAACACGTACGGACGCCGTCGGGAGGTTCTGGCTCCTGTTTTGGGCTCGGGAGAGCGAATTCTTCACACTAAACACAAACTCATGGGGTTACCGCTGCCTCGCCTCCGGTTCCGAGACTATCTGGGCCACAGTTCAAGACGCTGAAGTGGCTACAGTGTCTAGTTAATTCATGAAGCGGTTTTCTATGCCACGGTGTGTCTGAGTCGGAACAGACGAACTGGGACGGCAACACGGAGATGGCCAAAGTTACATTTCACCAGAACCTTTGGGGATATGACTGGATATAGGAAACAGTTTAAATATAGGACTTTGGAAATAGACACGATTAAAGAATTCGTTCCACTGACCGGGGTTTATTTTAACAGTCTTGTCAGGAATTATTTCATTTGACACAGATTTTGAGACTTTCAACCAAAATAAATCCCCAAACTGCAAATATCAAGGCATGACCTCAGTGACTGGATGTCTGAAAAAACAAATTCACGTACAGGAGCCAAAAGAATGAATAGATGTGCGGAATGCGTGGCGATCAGAGCTCAAGATGGGCTTTATGTGGCGGACTGGCGGGTCTGGGTCTTACAGTCCCACATTTTTAAACCGCGATCAACGGGGGATCCAATTGTACAGCCCAAACCGGAACGCTCCAGATCTGCGTCCGGTGGTAAAAGGAACCTGATTCGGTTTGATATATCTCACGACCACAGGGCCCATATGCCTGCCATATGAGTACTCTAGGGTCAGAACCAGTCCACCTGGGTCAGGACGTGTAATCTCATCGCGGCGCATGCGCAGAAGGGCACCTGGAATGGGTCGAAATGATTTGAGGATAGTGATTTTTTTTTAAAGCTACAGAATCAAACCTTGTCCATTTGACTTATATATTTTTTCCCTGTATATATACAAACGTGTTTAAAAACGTTTTAAAAAAGAACTCCGTGGCATAATGTGCTGTAAAGTGACTAGCACAGAAGATAATGAAGTCTAACGGAAGGCACTAACATTCAGTCATATCTGTATTTACTAGTGCCACCTTGTGGTCACCATCAGTCAATACAAGCCCCTTACCTGAGCGGCCAGAGGGGCTGAAGTCTTTCCACCAATCAGATGTTCCGGAATTCTTTGGTCTTTTGTTCAGCAAATTCATTGCTAGTTTCATCCAAAACCTTTAAAGATAACACAGAATTAATATATGATTTACTCATGAATCACATGAGTAGCAATCTTTAAGTGTTATTTTAATAAAATCTGGATGTTTTAAGCTTATAAATGTTAATTTATAACGCACTAAAATTCATTTTCTGTACTTTAAAAGCAGTGGTTTCATACAACATGATCAAAACACAGAAAATGCACATCTTCTGAGAAATTAGACTTAGTTATTTCTCAGAAGTGCAGCCGGTCCCCCTGGTTTAGAGCTGGGTGAACCAGTCCGGCTGACAGAACCTTTCTGTGGACCTGAAATACATCGGTTCACGATCATAGTGTTGTGTCATTGTTTTGTCAATTTGTATGTGGATTCAATAACCCCAACAACACCTTCAGTTTGTGTAGAGGTCTGTTTCCACCTTGTATTTCGTCCTTTGATGTCGTTTGTTATTTACATTTTTTCATTGTTAACTGCATGTGTGTTAATGAGATCAGAAAGAAATGTGTGTGCACTCCGCAGCCCAAGTTCAACATGAGGTAGAGCCTGATATGTTACGTGTTAGTGCCACCTAGTGGACAGTTTCTGTAATGCATCAGTGGAGAGACTGGACGCAGTTGCCTAATTTTGGAACGTATGAGCTTATATTTGTGTACGTCTGATGCGCATGTGCAGTGTTTGCGGATGAAACAAATATTGCTTAGAACAACTTTATTATATAAACAGTTTTACAAGGACATAGACACAGTGCACACAGACCTGTACCCAAGCTTTGCAGACCAGTACCAGGACCAGGTTGAAGATGTGTTTCTCTCTCTCTCTCTCTCTCTCTCTCTCTCTCTCTCTCTCTCTCTCTCTCTCTCTCTCTCTCTCCCGTCACTGTGGGACTAATGGTCTCTGACTGATCGCATAATTGCATTTTCATAAGTACGGCACATTCCTGGGAGTCAGACACTGTGCAATAATGGAAACGTGATAGTGAGTGAAAGATTCAAAAATCCACTCATTACTCTCTCAAGTTTAATTAAAATAAAAAAAAAACACAGAAGTCACGCTTGGGCAGAGAAGTGTGCGTGTAGGTGTGTGAGGCCCCTCATGGCGTTCCCCCCCCCCCCCCCCCCCCCCCCCCCCCCGGACAGAAATATCAGTTTATAGGCGCTCAGCGTTGGGTGAGACGGATTTGCAGTAACATTAGCTGCTGGGAAATACACGGGCAAACTTGTGGACGGGGTAAAGAGGAGAAAGGCTTTATTGTAACAGTCAGACGTATGATTCTTTGTATGTATGATGCTCAAATCGTTTTTCAAAGACTTTCCCATGAAATAACACATGTTGTAATTTCATTTAGTTTCAATAATTGCAGAAAGCCAATAGTGCACGTGTGCAGATAGATGTACAGTGTCAAATCTGCATTGCACCATGAATCCACGAAGGAACATGACATTTATTGCAGTAAACAACACCGACGGTACCAAAGTCGTGACCTTCAGGAGCACGTGGGTTCAGTATCAGGAGAGGCAGGAGACGGTGCCTGACGGATCACGCCAGCCCTTCCCGGGTTCTTCTGAAGCAACACTAACTGGTAATGAGCGGCCCGTCCATCACGGCCCGTCCTCTACATGACTATTAAACGTGGAGGCAGCAGGGGGCTATTAATAGGGCAGAAATGAGGGCGTTCGGGCCCGGCTGTCTTCATCCTCCCCACCCTCCTAAGCCCGGCTGTCACTCTCTTGCAGTCGTGCGTCACACACACACACACACACACACACACACACACACACACACACACACATGCTTGGTCGCGTAGGCCTGTACTGCAAGTTCCATTTTTAATTTTACAATATGTTTTTATAGTTTCAATGTCGTCATCTAGTGGTCAACAATGCACACTGCCAAACATTGGGAAACGTGTTTGATACTCAAAAGTCTCTCTTTATCTCTATCTTAAAAAAAATATATAAAGTAACGAGAAAACAAGGAAAAGTAGGATTAAAAAACAAAAAGTTTGCAACTGGTAGAATAGTACGTATTAATTAGTTACTGATGTAGTCTATATGTGTCAGTAACATTTATCCTGCAATAGTAACCAATTAAGTATGAAAAGCGATTCCTTATAGGGGACAAAATGCACGAGTTCTTTTAAACATGTACCATTAGTGGGTAACAATGGAATTCTGTCATTTCTCTAAAAAGAGCTTTCTTATTTTTTCCACTGGGTCTTCCGTAGGGTAGTGTAACTGTGGAGAGATTTTTAACAGCTCTGTCGTGACTGACGTGGTGGAGACTGTCACTATAATCGCCCCAAATGCACCGTGTAAAATAAAGGAGGGCCGTTATGAAAGAGCGCCATCAGGACGTCTGGTCGACACGTTCCCCTTACAGGTCACAGCAGTCACGTAGCCACAAGCATCCGCTCCTGCCACAAACACATTACCAGAATACACCTCCACCCCTGGGTTCCTCCACGCACTACACATTACAAGTATCGGCGTATCATTACAGAATATATACCAACATGTTTGATATGAGGAACATATGGCTTCCCTGTATCTTCTCGACGACTCCAGCCTCGGTCCCCTTGAGCTTATAGGGTCAAAAGTAAATTCTACATGAATATAATCGGTAAAGTTTTAATTGTAAACTGTGGTCTCGAGGGTGCCATTTGTCTTATTTATTTTCTGCACAAAACACATTTATATGTAAATTATGTCTAAATAATTATGGAAGCAAATTAATCACCTCCCGTTGTAATACTAGCTGGAAAAAAGAAACATAAGAAAAACACATTCGTCTCATTTTCACAATCACGCAGAGGCGAAATGTCAAGTTCTGATGAGATTGGCTTTAGTTCATTAAGGTGAGGTCAGAAAAAAACCCAGTTTATCTCATTTTCATACACACAAAACCTGGGATGATGTGCAATAAATATTCTGCTCTAGGCCAAGCATGCACACACACACACACACACACACACACACACACACACACACACACACACACACACACACACACACACACACACACACACACACACACACACACACACACACACACACACACACGTGCTTTTCTTCACATAACCCATCATTTCACAATATGCTCAAAATGTCATAGTTCAATTGGCTAATTAAGAAAATGAAAATATCTCCTACTGTGTTGCCACAAAGTATATTTTGATTGATACTTTTTCTTCCTTTTTTTTTTGTAATTTAACACTGGTAAAAATAAGGATTGTTAATTTGACTGTTGTATTTGAAGCCAATATTGTTCATCATTCATCTATTGCTGCAATCATAGAATTTTACTCTCATGAAAACACACCTCCACACACACTCACCTCCACACACACACACCTCCACACACACACACACCTCCACACACACTCACCTACACACATACTCACCTACACACACTTACCTCCACACACACTCCCCTCCACACACACTCACCTCCACACACACTCACCTACACGCACTTACCTGCACACACACTCACCTCCACATACACACACCTCCACACACACTCACCTCCACATACACACACCTCCACACACTTACCTCCACAAACACTCACCTACACACACTCTCACCTACACCCTCACAAAGAAGAAAATAAAGATGCTTTGAATGCATCAAGGATAGATAGATAGATAGATAGATAGATAGATAGATAGATAGATAGATAGATAAGAAAGAAGGTGTCTCCCTCTCTGTGGCTGACACACACACACACACACACACACACACACACACACACACACACACACACACACACACACACACACACACACACGACCCGTGCATCATTAACACCGCTCTTATAATTCTGAGTTTTCAGCCCTTTGTGTGAGAATCTCCCTCAGTTTCTATCGATCTGCAATAGTTGGCAAAACAATTATGAATAAATATGAATGTGCCAGTCAGACAACCTGCAAGCCCAGTGATGGTGATGGGGAGGCTTTGTTAGGCCTTCATTAGGACATTTATGAAAGGCTGAATATAAAGGTTAGAATGATATGGGACAGAATCAACTACACAAAACATGTTCCCTCTCTCTCTCTCTCTCCCTCTCTCTCTCTCTCTCTCTCTCTCTCTCTCTCTCTCTTTCTCCCTCTCTGAAAGAGCTGTGTTGTGTCTCTTCAGTGTTGTGTTTGCATACAGTAATTATGGAGGTAGTCTGGAGATGACTTGCTTTTCTTGATTCAGAAGAATGGAGGGGCCTCATTAGTATGTTCAGTGCATAATTTCATCCAAGCAGCTCTCTGTACAATTATTCTGAAAGCTCTTAATCTGCTAAACTCCTCAGAGGCTGCACATACATGTAATTATGTTATAAACCATGCAAACCCTGAGCAGGAAGAATGTCACAGTTTTGCAGGCTCTTTAAACTGTAAATGTAACACACACACACACACACACACACACACACACACACACACACACACACACACACACACACACACACACACACACACACACATGTATTCTAGTGATCTGCTGAGGTATGCTGAAGTATTTTGATCGAGTTAACATAACCCAGGAGAACAGAACTTACACTTGGGAATCCCTGTTTTTGAAACAGTGTTTCAACTGTGAAGATGCACATTCAAAACCAACGGAAAAAAGAAAAGATCTCCGTAAGAGTTAATTGAGCACTGGGGATTTCACTCAGTACCAGTTTACATTTTTCTCTTGCACACATTCTCTCTCTCTCTCTCTCTCTCTCTCTCTCTCTCTCTCTCTCTCTCTCTCTTCCTTGTTCACCCCTGTCTCTCCTCTCTTGTTCTTCCCTCCTAATGAAGACATGGGCCTGTTGCCAACGCTCAGTCATGTACAGTATTTAATACCAAGCCCCTAAGTGACTGTAATGTGATTAAATATTAAGCAATTTAGAAATGCTCTAATAACATTTAGAAATACCAGTTCGGCCATAATTATACTGAGTAAGCCGTCTGCCGCGTGAGGCTAATGACTCCCCCACACGTGCGGCGTTTCCCCCCGAACTCCCCGCTGTAACGTCATTGAGCTAGCGACGGGCTCCGATAAAGGTCAGCACCGGGGTCAAATGTCAACCTGCAATTTATGCCGCGACCCCTCTACGCAGATATTACACGGATGCACGAACGAGTCGAATATGCACATTAAGATAATGTGTTCGTCCCCTAATCTATAAAAAAACGTAGCGTCCCGTTGGACCGAGGAGTCCTAATGCACTCAAATGTATTTATGGGTAATAATTAAAAGGCAAAAGCATGTCTTAAAACTAGCCCGTGCTTAGCAGATCTAAACTAATGTGATTAGAGTAATGAATAGTCCACTCTACTTGCTTAACCCACTATGCAGTCTGTGCATGCCGACAGCCGATGAATATGACAAGCTTCGGAATTATAAGCCTTCTTCCCTTCCAGGGTAGTTTTATGCAAGGACTAACTCCTGGGGCAGCTCGTCTGGGGCAGATCTTTGTGTAAATGTATTCATTCAGGGTTTGGGACAGGGGCAACAGGGGTTCAATGTTGGTTTGGAGCAGAATATCACAGGATCACAGGGATTTTTCATGTGGTATTTTCATGTGGTATTTTCATGTGGCGACACAGGCGGAAACATTTCTCGCTGGTACTGTCAGAACCTGTAGAAACGGAGGTGAGAGGTGGGAGTCTCACCGGTTCTGGGGAGAGCGGACCTCAGCGTCATGAACGGATCTGGAGACGGAGAAGAAAAGCAGGGTGCTCAGTCATGTCAGGTACCGTGCGTGCTCTCTTCATCGTCCCATCCACCTCCTGTCAGTGACTCTTCCTCACTCTCTCTCTCCATCGGTCTCTGTTTATCAGTTTGTCATCTGCTGACTTTCTCTCTTGTTTTTGTCTTCCTCTCTCTCCTCTCTTCACACCTGTAGAACTCCGGTCGACTTGACAGCGGAGACAATGGAAGCAGTAGAGACACTGAAGACAATGGAGACAGCAGAGAAAGTGAAGACAGCGGAAGCAGGAGAGACACTGGAGACAGCGGAGACACTGGAGACAGCGTAGACACTGGAGACAGCGGAGACACTGAAGACAGCGGAGACACTGAAGACAGCGTAGACACTGGAGACAGCGGAGACACTGAAGACAGCGTAGACACTGAAGACAGCGGAAACACTGGAGACAGCGGAGACACTGAAGACAGCGTAGACACTGGAGACAGCGTAGACACTGAAGACAGCGGAGACACTGAAGACAGCGGAGACACTGGAGACAGCGAAGACACTGGAGACAGCGTAGACACTGAAGACAGCGTAGACACTGGGAGACAGTGTAGACACTGGAGACAGCGGAGACACTGGAGACAGAGAAGACACTGGAGACAGCGGAGACACTGAAGACAGCGAAGACACTGGAGATACAGGAGACAGTGTAGACAGTGGAGACACTGGAGACAGCGAAGACACTAGAGACAGCGGAGACACTGAAGACAGCGAAGACACTGGGAGATACAGGAGACAGTGTAGACAGTGGAGACAGCGGAGACACTGGAGACAGCGAAGACACTGGAGATACAGGAGACAGTGTAGACAGTGGAGACAGCGAAGACACTGGAGACAGCGGAGATACAGGAGACAGTGTAGACACTGGAGACAGTGGAGACACTGAAGACAGCGTAGGACACTGGAGACAGCGTAGACACTGGAGACAGCGGAGACACTGGAGACAGCGTAGACACTGGAGACAGCGAAGACACTGGAGACAGCGGAGGACACTCGGAGATACAAGAGACAGTGTAGACAGTGGAGACACTGGAGACACTGAAGACACTGAAGACAGTGTAGACAGTGGAGACACTGTAGACAGTGGAGAACTGGAGGACAGCGGAGACACTGAAGACAGCGGAGACACTGGAGACAGCGGAGACACTGGAGATACAGGAGACAGTGTAGACAGTGTAGACAGCGGAGACAGTGGAGACACTGGAGACAGTGGAGACACTGGAGACAGCGAAGACCTGCGGGACAGCGAAGACTGCGGGACAGCGGTGCCTCCCGCCTTCCCTGGCAGTAATAAATATGATTCTTTCATCACCCCCTCCCTCACCTCTTTGCCTATCTTGCCTAGAGAGAGAGAGAGAGAGAGAGAGAGAGAGAGAGAGAGAGAGAGAGAGAGAGAGAGAGAGAGAGAGAGAGGAGAGAGAGAGAGAGAGAAAAGTTGCTCTCTCTTGCAAGCAACGTCAGCTGCAAATGATTCAATACCCCCAAAGGTTAATTTTCAATTTGCACAGTGAAAGGTTACCATTACGATTTGACCTGCAAATTGTATCTTCCCCTGCTAATACCCCGTCATTTGATCTTGGGTCCCTTCACAGTGTGGACTGGGGAGTGCTATATTGGGGGACTACCATCTGTTTATTATTTAGTCCATGCTTGGCTAAACAGACTGTTTGAATTCGACGCTCTCCTGTTTTAGCATGTGGCAGTACCTGCACCAGGTCTTCCTGCTCTCTACGGGCCTATTAGCCAATTAGCGCTGCGCTAGCTTTGCTAGTAGCACTGGTGGCTAGTCCCTATTGGAGAGTGCTACACATAATCACGTCAGCCCAGTGTGTAGTGCAGTGCTGGCAAACAGGTGTGAGCAGGCGAGAGCAGAGAGACAGACAGACGTAGACAGATATACGCAGAGAGACAGACCCAGAGAGACAGACCCAGAGAGACAGACCCAGAGAGATAGACCCAGAGAGACAGATGCTCATATCATTACAGCAGTGCAGCTCCGTCATCATTTTTCTCCACCCCCCCCCTTCTGTTTGGGCGCATGGGGTGGCACTCTGGCCGGAAGTCCCGCACACTGACCGTGACTGATAGGCCGACCTCAGGACCTTAGGCTGCGGTGGGGGCACCTGGGCTGCGGCCCGACAGGTGCTCCAGCCTCGGGACGCTTACCTTGCCACACCTGGCCCACACCAGCTGGTCCGCACCACCTGGCCCACACCACCTGGCGGGACACAGCACCGTGGCTCCGGCCAAAGTCCCCCGGGGTGAGTGGGGGGGGGGGGGGTTTTACTGACAGGAAAATGGGCGGGAAAAGCGACATCGGGATGGGCGTTTTCCGTTATCAGAGCGTTTTCCTTACGGTTCGGCTGTTCAAGGACTCACTTTCTTTGTTTTCAACTTTCAAAGGCGAGCCAGGCACACTCCAGTGTGTGTGTGTGTGTGTGTGTGTGTGTGTGTGTGTGTGTGTGTGTGTGTGTGTGTGTGTGAGAGAGAGAGAGAGAGAGAGAGAGAGAGGGAGAGA